>NC_064811.1:191990630-192088496 GCF_023721935.1 Panthera uncia
GAGGAGGAAGAGAGAGGGAAAGGTGCTGAAGGGGTACTTGAACAAATTATAGCTGAGAACTTCCCTGAACTGGGGAAGGAAAAAGGCATTGAAATCCAAGAGGCACAGAGAACTCCCTTCAGACGTAACTTGAATCGATCTTCGGCACGACATATCATAGTGAAACTGGCAAAATACAAGGATAAAGAGAAAATTCTGAAAGCAGCAAGGGATAAACATACCCTCACTTATAAAGGGAGACCTATAAGACTCGTGACTGATCTCTCCTTTGAAACTTGGCAGGCCAGAAAGGCTTGGCACGGTATCTACAGTGTGCTAAACAGAAAAAAATATGCAGCCGAGAATCCTTTATCCAGCAAGTCTGTCATTTAGAATAGAAGGAGAGATAAAGGTCTTCCCAAACAAACAAAAACTAAAGGAATTTGTCACCACGAAACCAGCCCTACAAGAGATCCTAAGGGGGATCCTGTGAGACAAAGTACCAGAGACATCACTACAAGCATAAAACATACAGACATCACAATGACTCTAAACCCATATCTTTCTATAATAACACTGAATGTAAATGGATTAAATGCGCCAACTAAAAGACATAGGGTATCAGAATGGATAAAAAAACAAGACCCATCTATTTGCTGTCTACAAGAGACTCATTTTAGATCTGAGGACACCTTTAGATTGAGAGTGAGGGGATGGAGAACTATTTATCATGCTCCTGGAAGCCAAAAGAAAGCTGGAGTAGCCATACTTATATCAGACAAACTAGACTTTAAATTAAAGGCTGTAACAAGAGATGAAGAAGGGCATTATATAATAATCACAGGGTCTATCCACCAGGAAGAGCTAACTATTATAAATGTCTATGTGCCAAATACCCGAGCCCCCAGATATATAAAACAATTACTCATAAACATAAGCAACCTTATTGATAAGAATGTGGTCATTGCAGGGGACTTTAACACCCCACTTACAGAAATGGATAGATCATCTAGACACACAGTCAATAAAGAAACAAGGGCCCTGAATGATACATTGGATCAGATGGACTTGACAGATATATTTAGAACTCTGCATCCCAAAGCAACAGAATATACTTTCTTCTCGAGTGCACATGGAACATTCTCCAAGATAGATCATATACTGGGTCACAAAACAGCCCTTCATAAGTTTACAAGAATTGAAATCATACCATGCATACTTTCAGACCACAATGCTATGAAGCTTGAAATCAACCACAGGAAAAAGTCTGGAAAACCTCCAAAAGCATGGAGGTTAAAGAACACCCTACTAACGAATGAGTGGGTCAACCAGGCAATTAGAGAAGAAATTAAAATATACATGGAAACAAACGAAAATGAAAATACAACAATCCAAACGCTTTGGGATGCAGCGAAGGCAGTCCTGAGAGGAAAATACATTGCAATCCAGGCCTATCTCAAGAAACAAGAAAAATCCCAAATACAAAATCTAACAGCACACCTAAAGGAAATAGAAGCAGAACAGCAAAGGCAGCCTAAACCCAGCAGAAGAAGAGAAATAATAAAGATCAGAGCAGAAATAAACAATATAGAATCTAAAAAAACTGTAGAGCAGATCAACGAAACCAAGAGTTGGTTTTTTGAAAAAATAAACAAAATTGACAAACCTCTAGCCAGGCTTCTCAAAAAGAAAAGGGAGATGACCCAAATAGATAAAATCATGAATGAAAATGGAATGATTACAACCAATCCCTCAGAGATACAAACAATTATCAGGGAATACTATGAAAAATTATATGCCAGCAAATTGGACAACCTGGAAGAAATGGACAAATTTCTAAACACCCACACTCTTCCAAAACTCAACCAGGAGGAAATAGAAAGCTTGAACAGACCCATAACCAGCGAAGAAATTGAATCGGTTATCAAAAATCTCCCAACAAATAAGAGTCCAGGACCAGATGGCTTCCCAGGGGAGTTCTACCAGACATTTAAAGCAGAGATAATACCTATCCTTCTCAAGCTATTCCAAGAAATAGAAAGGGAAGGAAAACTTCCAGACTCATTCTATGAAGCCAGTATTACTTTGATTCCTAAACCAGACAGAGACCCAGTAAAAAAAGAGAACTACAGGCCAATATCCCTGATGAATATGGATGCAAAAATTCTTAATAAGATACTAGCAAATCGAATTCAACAGCATATAAAAAGAATTATTCACCATGATCAAGTGGGATTCATTCCTGGGATGCAGGGCTGGTTCAACATTCGCAAATCGATCAACGTGATACATCACATTAACAAAAAAAAAGAGAAGAACCATATGATCCTGTCAATCGATGCAGAAAAGGCCTTTGACAAAATCCAGCACCCTTTCTTAATAAAAACCCTTGAGAAAGTCGGGATAGAAGGAACATACTTAAAGATCATAAAGGCCATTTATGAAAAGCCCACAGCTAACATCATCCTCAACGGGGAAAAACTGAGAGCTTTTTCCCTGAGATCAGGAACACGACAGGGATGCCCACTGTCACCGCTGTTGTTTAATACAGTGCTGGAAGTTCTAGCATCAGCAATCAGACAACAAAAGGAAATCAAAGGCATCAAAATTGGCAAAGACGAAGTCAAGCTTTCGCTTTTTGCAGATGACATGATATTATACATGGAAAATCCGATAGACTCCACCAAAAGTCTGCTAGAACTGATACATGAATTCAGCAAAGTTACAGGATACAAAATCAATGTGCAGAAATCAGTTGCATTCTTATACACTAACAATGAAGCAACAGAAAGACAAATGAAGAAACTGATCCCATTCACAATTGCACCAAGAAGCATAAAATACCTAGGAATAAATCTAACCAAAGATGTAAAAGATCTGTATGCTGAAAACTATAGAAAGCTTATGCAGGTAATTGAAGAAGATATAAAGAAATGGAAAGACATTCCCTGCTCATGGATTGGAAGAATAAATATTGTCAAAATGTCAATACTACCCAAAGCTATCTACACATTCAATGCAATCCCAATCAAAATTGCACCAGCATTCTTCTCGAAACTAGAACAAGCAATCCTAAAATTCATATGGAACCACAAAAGGCCCCGAATAGCCAAAGTCATTTTGAAGAAGAAGACCAAAGCAGGAGGCATCACAATCCCAGACTTTAGCCTCTACTACAAAGCTGTCATCATCAAGTCAGCATGGTATTGGCATAAAAACAGACACATAGACCAATGGAATAGAATAGAAACCCCAGAACTAGACCCACAAACGTATGGCCAACTCATCTTTGACAAAGCAGGAAAGAACATCCAAAGGAAAAAAGACAGTCTCTTTAACAAATGGTGCTGGGAGAACTGGACAGCAACATGCAGAAGGTTGAAACTAGACCACTTTCTCACACCATTCACAAAAATAAACTCAAAATGGATAAAGGACCTGAATGTGAGACAGGAAACCATCAAAACCTTAGAGGAGAAAGCAGGAAAAGACCTCTCTGACCTCAGCCGTAGCAATCTCTTACTCGGCACATCCCCAAAGGCAAGGGAATTAAAAGCAAAAGTGAATTACTGGGACCGTATGAAGATAAAAAGCTTCTGCACAGCAAAGGAAACAACCAACAAAACTAAAAGGCAACCAACGGAATGGGAAAAGATATTTGCAAATGACACATCGGACAAAGGGCTAGTATCCAAAATCTATAAAGAGCTCATCAAACTCCACACCCGAAAAACAAATAACCCAGTGAAGAAATGGGCAGAAAACATGAATAGACACTTCTCTAAAGAAGACATCCGGATGGCCAACAGGCACATGAAAAGATGTTCAATGTCGCTCCTTATCAGGGAAATACAAATCAAAACCACACTCAGATATCACCTCACGCCAGTCAGAGTGGCCCAAATGAAGAAATCAGGAGACTATAGATGCTGGAGAGGATGTGGAGAAACAGGAACCCTCTTGCACTGTTGGTGGGAATGCAAATTGGTGCAGCCGCTCTGGAAAGCAGTGTGGAGGTTCCTCAGAAAATTAAAAATAGACCTACCCTATGACCCAGCAATAGCACTGCTAGGAATTTATCCAAGGGATACAGGAGTACTGATGCATAGGGGCACCTGTACCCCAATGTTTATAGCGGCACTCTCAACAATAGCCAAATTATGGAAAGAGCCTAAATGTCCATCAACTGATGAATGGATAAAGAAATTGTGGTTTATATACACAATGGAATACTACGTGGCAATGAGAAAAAATGAAATATGGCCTTTTGTAGCAACATGGATGGAACTGGAGAGTGTGATGCTAAGTGAAATAAGCCATACAGAGAAAGACAGATACCATATGGTTTCACTCTTATGTGGATCCTGAGAAACATAACAGAAACCCATGGGGGAGGGGAAGGAAAAAAAAAAAAAAAAGAGGTTAGAGTGGGAGAGAGCCAAAGCATAAGAGACTGTTAAAAACTGAGAACAAATTGAGGGTTGATGGGGGGTGGCAGGGAGGGCAGGGTGGGAGGGAGGGCAGGGTGGGTGATGGGTATTGAGGAGGGCACCTTTTGGGATGAGCACTGGGTGTTGTATGGAAACCAATTTGACAGTAAATTTCATATATTAAAAAATAAAAAATAAAAAAAAATAAAAAAAAAAAAGAGTCCGACTCTTCATCTCAGCTCAGGTCACACATGATCTCACGGCTGTGGGTTCAAGCCCTGCGTCTGGCTCGTCGCTGACCGCTCGGAGCCTGCTTGGGATTCTCTGTCTCCCTTCCTGTCTGTCCCTTCCTCACCCACTCTCTCTCAAAATAAATAAATAAACTTAAAAACAATAGAGTGGTCTGTGTTGGCCTCACTAAGAAGCTGACGACAACAAACACCGTCAAAGTCTCTGTTTGGGGAGAATGTTTTACTGCAACACGGACTCAAGTGTCACACATTGGTCCCTTAACAGTATTTAAAAATACAGAAATCATTTAAAAAAAAAAAATACTTATATCACCTACTTTGACAGCTGGGTTGAGGCCACTGTCAAAGAGAGCTTCATTTTTGATGATGTTCCCCACCCCAGGCAATACTTTCTGGTCCATTAACACGTCACACAACATCCGTCCTTTTTGCTTTTTAACTTCACTCTCTGCTCTTGAGAAACTAAATTTAGGCGAACATACATCTAATTCTTCCATCATTCTTATTCTCTGTTGGCTTTCTGTAGAGTTTCTGTAGAAAGGAAATATAAAAGACATTCATCATAAGTCTTCACACAGTGTCATTTAAAATGATCTCGGATACACACACCTTCCGTTAATCAGGGCAGAAGAGTTCTAGAGCCAAACAATAAAGACCCTAACAAACTAGATTATCCGACGCCTCTTCCAAAATGAGTGTTTATCAGTTATAAACCATTTTTAAAACATCTACCTGTCTCCACATTTCAAACCGCAGCTCTAACTCTGCACTTTTCCAGCTGAAGTACTTTTATTTTCTTCTCCTTTTTACCTGAATTCCACCGATGAGTCAAAGAAACAAATGAGATCTTCAGTGAGCTGGACTTCAAGGACAGGAGAAACTCCATTTTTATTTTTATACTCCAGTGGATTAATCATGATGGAGCCTTTCATTCCAAAATGAATCCTGAAACAACATCAGACCCATTTTTGAGTGGCAGAAAGTATACTGTATATCTAGTTTTTGTTCCTTCGTTTCACTTTTTGGATTATAAGAAAACAAATGATAGTCAAGACAGGCGCTTTCAGAGGGCAAACAATGTAGTTCATATTATATATTCTTCTGTTAGGGCATTGTATCCTTATAAAACTAGGTGTGACAATCAGTTTTTCAAACCACAAATAAAATAAATTCCTAGGAAAATAATAGGGCCCCACAATAAGCTCAGGAACACATACCCTGTTCTTCTTTTCTTGTCAGATGAAGTACTTTTATTCACAGAACAATCTAGCGTCTCCGCTTTCTCTCAGATTCAAAGGCTTTGGATGAGATGAGGCTAGATTTAAATAGCCTCTAGTTGTTTCTGTTTTGTTTGTTTCTATATAAATTCTATAAAGCCACTAACATTCAAATTCCGTATTTCTAGCCACAATGGATGGCAAGTGTTTACCGACTCCAAAATGGTATCTACGGTTTATGACCCTGTTTTGTTCCCCCTTGCTCTGGGATGCACAATGAAGCAATTTTTTTGCAAAATCTTACGTTATCAAAAGAGAACGAGTCAAAATGCTATTGTCTTCAGTTCTTTTAGTTTTCTTTTACCTTTATACGTATTGGGAAGAGGGGATTTATAAATATTTACGGTTAGCTTGAAAGCCACAATGCAGTGATGAAAAATTTGGAACCTTTCAGGTTTTATAGGATTGATTAGCATGTCCAGTAAAAACATGCATGCACACACACATGAAAGAAAGCAAGAGAAAAAGTGGTTTCGTGAGGTCTCTGATGATGGAGATCGCAAATGATTCTCGAGATGAAATACTGTGTTCCGCCTTTCTGATCCTTCTCCTTACAGCTTTGTTGAGTTAATAAATTTGGCTCTTTTGGCAGCAAATGTTACCGCACGGTGCTTCTAATTCCGAGGCACCATGTTACAGTATTGTACAAGGTTAACCAGTCTAACTTTAAAAATGTGGGTTTTAAACTCTGTGTGCCCTACTATCAATCACAAATGCATTTTACATGCCCCATAGTTCCTGACAGGAAAAATGTGTGCCTGTAAGTACTCCATAATTTAGCTTCTGGAGGTTCAACCCCAGCGAAAGGTATACAGCTGTCATGCCCAGAAGCCATCACATCTAAAATCTTTTTAGTTGCATGGCTCATAAAGTGGATTCTAAATCACCTTCTGTAATGAAACCGCATCCACATAAAATATCTCAAAGGTTAAGACCCAAACGAATTGCGGTAGTAGCCCCAATAAGAGCCCTGAATCAAATTAAGTAGGCTTCTTTTTTCTTTTTTTTTGTGGTCTTATACATCTATTCAATTTAGAAGAAAATGTGCGTACAAAAGTGTATTTCGTTTATTTTTATTTCTTTTAATTGAACACCAGAATGTTGTCACTGCTGAGTCCCAACATACCACATTTTGTGTAAAGTACCCTTGACACTAAACGAAGAAAAACATACCAGCATCGTGAAAATTTCTGAGGCACACTAAGCATCTGTACTGTTTTTAAAATTGCCATACTGATCTTTTATAGACCAGGACATAGGCTCGTTATCACATTTACATTCAAGAGTTAGATATGTTTTTTAAGACTCATTATTGTCAACCAGTTAGGAAAATTTTATTAGATCTTTGTTTCTATCTCCTGATCCTGTCAAGCTCCTTCCACCCCCAATCAGACTGGTTACCCAAGATCATTTACTCTGCGTAGTATGACCGCCTGCCAACAGGGGGCCTGAGGCCCAACTTTGAGTTCACCTCTTGTCCCTTCCTCAAGATCTCAGGCCTTGACATAGTTGATTCAGAAATGCACAACTGAGTCAAGCTGGATCCATGAGTATCCAGTATCTGGATTCATCAGCATTCTCCTGACGAATTTATGGATTCGGGATGCAGAGAGATCAGTTTCTTGTGAGTACTAGGAGATCTACTGTGGGAACGGTCTCCGGGAATATTACCCAACATGGGCAGCGGAGAAGCCAAGAGACGCCTGTCTGCAGAAAGGAAGATTGCAGCAGATGACAGTGAGAGACAGAATCAAAAAATGCAGAGTCCTCAGAGCATCTAGTCTTTGCTTCCAGTTCTCCCTGAAACCCGACTGTCCTATCTTCAGGTACGATACTCCATATTCTTATAATAGATAATCACTGAACTCAGTGGAGTTTGGCTTCTGTCACCTGCAGCCAAAGTTCTGATATAAAAGAATTATGTCCAAACTAAAAATTGAAGTGATACTGGGAAAATTCCTCTAGTTAGAAATAACTTCCTAACACAGACCAGTAAGTAATACCTGATCCTGTTTTCAACAGCAGCCACATTCCATCAGAAAGATCGGAACATCCTTACACAAACATAAATAGCATCAGCGACGGTGTCAGAGGTTCATCTTAGTGACAACTGTACATTGCTAACAAGACAATTGCTTATGAAAATTAGCAAGTAGTCAGAAGTGACCTAAGGATAATAACAAGTGTAAAATAGTTGAATATAATTATTGTAAAGCTTATGGTACGGATTTAAAGAAAGAAGTTATAAAACAATCTGGACTTAACGATGCGAAAGCAGCAGCAGGGAGTTCTGAATCTGCTTAGGCCATGGAAGCTGAAAGCACATAGAGCTCGTCTCCCAATACGGAGAGAAAACTGCTATTATTGACAAAATGCTAAGTTCTCTTGAGCCCGTCAGAGACATGGGGCTGCAGGCAGCCAGGTAAGCCAAATTCCAAAGAGCCCCAAGTCCCTCCATGTGGAAACACAGACACACAAATTACTTAACTGTAGAAATGGGTAAGAAGGAAACTGCTGAATCTAAGAACCTCTAACTCCTGAGTGTGGCTGCTGGAACAGCTGAGAATTCCTAGAGTCCCAGATACAGAGAGCACGGGCTCGTGTGTGAGGGCTGGTGTGTGAGCTCTGTCGCATGGCGTGCAGCAGTTGGCGGGAGAAAGGGGAGTCCTGGGAGGGGACTGAAGGAGGCCCCCCGGTGGCACGGCACCTGTCTGTAGCCAAGGGAGAGGTACAAACAAAAAGCCCGGGGCCCTCAGGGGTAACGGGAACCCCCCGCACCCACAGGAAGTCCTCTCCTTGGAGCTAACACAGGCAGGCTGCCACCGGGGAGGGCAGGAAGCTCTTGGCCAGCGGGCTCAGGCCAAACGCACCGCGCCTGAGGACAAGCAGAGCAAAAGCCGTCAGTCTTTGGGGGCGAGGCTGGGAATCAGCTTTGTCAAGGATTCCTGCAAGGATACGACGAGACATCTGTTCCCACTTAGAAGAAAGAAATGCCCTTTGACTAGAGACCACCCCCACATGGAAGTAAGAATGTGGCTGCCTTGGGGGAAGAGAGGGTCAGCAGCTCTGGGCAAAGTGCAACCCTGAGGTCCAAATGCACAGTGGCCTAGAAGAACCACTTTCCCCATCATGCACCTCTCACTGGACGACAGGCAACAGCAGTGGTGGGGGTGGGGGTGGGGAGGAGAAGCGTGTGGAGAAATCCCAACACAAATACGCAGGGTCTGTAAAAGCTGAGAGCAGGCCAGAAACACAGAGAACCAGCCGCAGCCACACCAGGCCATGCTCGAGGCATAAGGCTTGAGCAGCAGCTCAAGTTTTCGATGTCACTGTCCCCAGAGCCAATGACAACACAACAGGATCCAAACCAAGCTCAACTCTTCAATCTCCCACCTGACCTGATGGAAGAGGCCTATCTTTGAGCTCAAATATTATTTACCCGTCTCTACTGTTGCTCTCAACAGGGTTATCTGGGATCCAAAAAAAATTATGGCACATGAAAATAGGAGATAAAGAACAAAAAACAAGAAAGAAAAACAAAGGGACTCAATGTCAAGAGATAAAGCAGTCAACAGAACCAGATCCAAAGATGTGCCAGATGTTGAATTATGAAGCAGGTAAATTTAAATCATTTTAACAATTAAAATTACAGTTATCAGTTGAGAATAGCAGGCCAGGTCAATCTGTTATGATAAGGTCCCTAACCTTACACAATTTTTTTTTAATTTTTTAATGTTTATTTTTGAAAGAGAGAGAGAGAGAGACAGAGCATGAGTGTGGGAGGGGTAGAGAGCTCTGAGATGTCAGCACAGAGCCCAACGCAGGGCTCGAACTCACGAACCACGAGCGAGATCATGACCTGAGCTGAAGTCGGACGTTCAACCGACTGAGCCACCCAGGCGCCCCCCATTCCACAGCTATTACGGTGCTGCGCATGGGTTTTACGTTAACACGTTTCTGGGCTTTTATAACCTCACACAGAGGTTTGGATAAATACTACACAATCAGAGCCAAGGCAGGCCACGCACGGGCTGTTCTCTACTGTATGACCAGGTGCAGATGCCTGTGCTTTCTGCTCATGATAGATTTCCATACATTTTCAAAAGGGATATAAAAAAGCACCAGTAGGGGCATCTAGGTGGCTCAGTCGGTTGAGCGACTTTGGCTCAGGTCATGATCTCGCAATGTGTGGGTTTGAGCCCCGCATCGGGCTCTGTGCTGACAGCTTAGAGCCTGGAGCCTGCTTCAGATTCTGTGTCTCCCTCTCTCTCTGCCCCTCCCCTGCTCGTGCTCCATCTCTTTCTCTCTCAAAAATAAACAAACATTAAAATATTTTTTAAAAAATGAATAAATGTTGAAAAATTAAAAAAAATAAAAAAAAAGAATCAGTAACCAAGATCCAGCAAATCCACATCTAGGAATTTATCCTAAGGAAACATCACAATGGTAAAAGATATATGCTCAAGGATGTTCACTACAGAGTTATTTATTAGAGTGAAAAATGGGGTGAAATGCTAATCAGCAGTGATATATAAACGATCTAGTGGAATACTATGCAAAATAATAAGGCACACGTATATTTTGACACCAATATGCATACTGTGTAAAACAAAAGCCTCATATAATTAAAATTCCCATTTATATAAAGATTGTAATACACAATATCATATGATCCATGCACATGTGATATAAATTGTGTATGAATATATGGTATATATACAACTTGTATTTTATCTATGATGTGTACAAACATTGTTAAGAGTGCCCTTTTTTGGTGATTGTAATTATGGGTGGTATTTGCTTTTGCCGTTAGACTTTTTGGAACTCTCTTAATGTTTTATAATTGACTTATGCATTACTTTTAAAATAAGGAAAAAAATTGCAGTAAGATGGTGTGTATTATTAAGTAAAACAGGAAAAGCAGGCAGGACTGGTAATCATGCAGGCCATCAGGTGCAGAGGGAAAAGGGAGCGAAAGAGGTGAAGATTTCCAGATTTTCTCCAGTTACGCCTGACAGGACCATCACAACCGAAATAGAAAATAAAAATGTCAACAATTTACCATCTCAAGAACTAAAGATGTTTAATTTTCTGCCCACAGATTACTTTTAAAATTTTTTTTTTTTCAACGTTTTTTATTTATTTTTGGGACAGAGAGACACAGAGCATGAACGGGGGAGGGGCAGAGAGAGAGGGAGACACAGAATCGGAAACAGGCTCCAGGCTCCGAGCCATCAGCCCAGAGCCTGACGCGGGGCTCGAACTCACGGACCGCGAGATCGTGACCTGGCTAAAGTCGGACGCTTAACCGACTGCGCCACCCAGGCACCCCTACAGATTACTTTTAATGGTGAGTGCTCTTATTTTCTCTTCCTTTCTTTCCTCCTTCCTTCCTTCTTTCTTTCCTTCGTTTAAATCGGAGGTACAACTGACAGAGAGCATTATATTAGTTCCACTTGTACAACAGAATGACTCAGTATTTGTATACATTGCAAAACGATCACAGTGAGTCTAGTTAACATAGGTCACCAAACGTAGTTAAGAAAATGTTTTTCCTGTGATGAGAACTTTTAAGATCTACTCTCTTAGCAACTTTCAAACATGCAATACAGTGTTATTAAATGCTGTAGTCCCCATGCTGTATGTTATATCGCAGGATGTATTTAGAGAAAATACACGGTAAACTGGAAGTCTGTACCTTTGGATAATGGTCAATTTCTTAACTTGCAGGTAACAGAAACCCAAGTGAAACAGGTTTAGGCACTAAGGAATACTGAGCTCACAGAATCAGAGGCGAAGTCTGAAGAATCAAGCACAGGAAAGGCAGGAAAGCAGCCGGATCTCAGGAACGGATGGAAGGAGGGGCTAAAGCCTTTGTGCAGGCTGGTTTTATCCTGCACCACCTCACAAGCCCGGGAACATGGCCACCGACAAGTCCTGAGGCCTCATATCCCAGCTTGCCTACATCACAGAGCCTTCAGATGAGAAAGTCTCACAGAAGAACCCACACTGACCCAACCCACTGTGTGAGAGAGAAGGTTCAGTAACACTGTGTCAGAATCAACAGGAACTCTGCAGTTAGTGTGGCCAGACCACCAGTTTCCAGAAGAAGTGCTATCCTTAAGAGACAATTCAGCAAGTGAGGCAGACACATTGTAGGAGTGACTCCTCTTAAAGTACATGATTTCATTTAGAATCTCTCCCCACGCTTCGGTTTTTCTAACATGTTAAGTGACAGATCGCAAGAACCACGTCTAAGCTGTAAAACCCTTTTGTGAGCAGCATAGGACAGATTCCTTAAAGGCTGTTTAGCAAACATGTTGTCTCATGCAAATCTGTTTAGAGGATGGTATCACTTAAACTCCAATAAATTACAAAATCGATAATGTATAAAGGTTCTCTAAAATGGCAAAGCCTCCGAAACATTTCAGATAAGTTTCCGAATACGATACAAGCCACCGGAGTCCTATAAGTCACAAGTTGGAAATAGCGAAGTGCTTTGGAAAGAGAGATTCATTAAAAAAATATGTTTTGAATGTTGGTCCAAGATGTAACAGCTGGGTTCAGTTTGATGGACAATGGCAGCTTGGAGGGTGTGTGTGTCTGTGTGAACACACTCACAGATGCGTGCCCACACAGTACCGTGTGCTGGTGCATGCACCCACAGTTAAGGGAGGTGATACTTGGGAGCGAGACTGCCAACGTATACATTTATTCCTGCTTGCTCTTTACGGCTCAGCTTCCTCTAATGAGTATTTGCCATGTGTATAGCCAAAAACTTAAAATGATTTTTGTTTTGTTATACGTGACAAGCTTCTTTAAAGTGTTCAGAAGGAGTGCAGGTTATTAGTCACACAGGACACCACAACTGGGCTCCAAAAATAAACGCGTAGCAAATAAGTTCAGTCTTCTATGGCACTCACGGGAACGCTTGAGCACTTTGATACATCTTTTAGTAACAAATACTCACTCTAATTTGTATCCCTCTGAAATGTGGATGTTTGCAAGGCAGATCCTCTTACAGAGCAGCCGGGCCACATTCTACTTCCATTATGCGTGAATACCAGGAAGATTCATGGCCTGCCCTGTAAGATGTATTAAAGTCCAGGGCATTTTTAACTGTAAAAAGCTGCGCATTAAGGGATAAATGGAAGCGATCACTAAGTGGGTTTCCTGCTACATGCTCTCTAAGATACAGAGCAGCCCGGTGGGTAGCAAAACGAGGTCAGAAATGAACACTACATTTCCATCTCGCGCCCACAGACTCGCAACCTCACGCAGCGATCACATGTCTTTGACAGTCACCCATTCTAAGAAGCGCAGGTTGGGAGTGTATATATACATATGTGTGTGTGTATTTTTAACTTATATTAAATTGCGAAGGGGGATACAGTTGATTTTAGGTTACTCGGCTCATATTCAAATAGCTGATCTGCCACTGACCTTGAATTATTATATCAAATAGTCGTTAGGACTGTAGGAAATTGAAAGGAAGCCAGACACTGCACTTTTCTCCATCCATACGTGGAGACACGTAGTCCCCAGGGATGGTACCAGTTCAGTTCGTTTAAAGAGGTGATTGCCCTTGTTTAGAACTTCAGGGAACACTTACTGACAGCCGAGCACTGAGAAATGATTCCCCCTTTCTCAGTCTGCTAGAGAATGCCTGATAAAAACGTCCCTCTCATCCTACAGAAATAAATCTGCACCTAACACCAGAGAATCAATAACATATCAGTGTTTTCAACTACCTTACGTGGGCTCCATTGTGTCCCGCTCAGTTCAGAGCCAAGAGTTTTCAATCACATCCATCTACCAAAACGATAATGCAGCCTTCCGTGGGTCATTACTGCGTGAACCAGTAAGCATATGCTGATGCGATCATTTCCAGACTAAGACAAAACCATGAAGTGATACTTGTCCAAGGACAGCAGCTGCTGACAACAAAGAGAGCCCATTTCAAAGGAAAAGCAATGTCATCAACTCCGAAGTTCTCTAAACGTGTGGGAGACGAGGTGCAGTAAATAACCATCATCCAGTCATATTATCTCCTCGTGACCATCAGTCGCCTTCAGTTAGAACCACGAGGTCTCTAGGAACAGGACTCTTCTGTTAAGGTGAAATCGCTCAGTATCTTAAAGACACGTTGAAAGAGATTCAAGGAGGCGCTACCATTCTTTACAGTTTGCGATACCTTAGGCTAAACTCTGAGAAGACAAAGATACAAATCCACAGGCCTCTCTCATTTTCCTGCAAACATTAAACAGGGGATCGCGCTCTGGCAGGTACAAACACTGTGACATTTTTGTAGTTAAGTCAACCAAGGTAGCGGACTGCTCGTCGTTCATTGCCAACACATTAGCAATGACTTTGCAAAAGCGCTGTGAAAGAATGGAGAATCTGTGACTTCTGTGCATAGTTTTGGAATTCTATAAGTAAGTTTCTGATTGCATACAAGACTTCAGAAAAAGAAGGGAGATGGAAAAATATAAAAACCTACAGACAGGCTTAAACCAAACCGGGAGCTGTTAGAAATGCAGAGAAACTGCTGTCACTGATACGATAAATGCCTGGTGAAAACAGGAGGGGAGAAGAGCCGTGTGGGGAATCTGCAAAGAGCAGAGCCCCGCTGCGCTCCTCCAACGTCTCCCAGAAGCCCGTCCAGCCTATCGGTTTTTCTTAAAAGAAATAAATTGACTAGCCTTCCAAGTGACGATGACATCACAATTTATTCTGCTGCTGCTTATGGCTTTCCATGATAGAATCTCAACCTCTTATATGAGAGCCCTCTTAAAAATGGAGTACTTTCTACATGATTAAATGTGACACCCGGTGAACTACAAGAAAAGCCTCCTACACATCTGTAAACGGAGAGAGATAAGATGCATTGTACAGGTTTATCTTACCGTAAAGCTTTTGGTCCAAAGTACATAAAGAGCTCTTTCCCCAAAGTTTGTACACCACTGTAAACGTGTCCATTAAACAGTCTCGAGAAGTTCTGGCTGGAATCTTTATTATTGTTCAGCGCAGAAGCCTGGTAGAGAATACATACACACATGTAAACACACATACACACTCTAAACAAAATTACAATTCCATTCTTCAATGTGCTTATAATACTTCCTACCCAGGTGCATCCCAATGAAAAGAATAATCTCCAGCAAGTCAAGCAATGTAATCAGCTGTTTACATACATCTTGTCAAATTACTAGGTAGTCATTTAAAAGAGGGAGGCCTAAATAAATAAATAAATAAATAAATAAACAAATAAATAAATGGAAAAGAAAGTAATTGGCTCACAATCAAAATGAGTTTCTTCCAGGACCATATGGCTCTGTGAAAAGAAAGCACAGAAAAATGATGGGAGGGTTTTAAAACTAAAAATAGGATAGAGCCTTCCATTGACCAGAAGCCTAGTCAATGTCCCAGAAGAGCATTCCGATCGAAACAGCTAAAAATAGTGGATAAAATATGAAAACAAAGTATTTTTACCTGTCATGATGAACTCAGAAGGCAGGAAGGCACAATAAGAGGTTGCAAAGCAAGAAGAAGTGGGAGGGACCCCCAAAGACAAGAAGCTGTTGGCAGCAGGCTTTTATCAGAATGGCACTGCTGGGCTCTAAGGACGGAGAGTGGCCATTTCCTTGGTCTTGTCGGGGGTAGGGCATCAGTGGTGATGCCTGGGGCTCCCCCAAGAAAGGGATCTAATGCAAGACCTGCTCTTCTCTTCCTCCCCAACCACAATGTTAACAATAAAGGAAAAAGAAACCCACTTCCTCCCATCACGGTGCAAAACCAAACAATCTATTATTAGGATCACAATCCACTGGGAAGGATGCAGGAAGTTATAAACAAAGTATCAGCCCTTCTGTGCAGAAGGGACAGAAATGCAACTGTTTAGACATCAGTAAGGCTCTTTTTCTCCAGGGGCAGTAGGTATCCTGGTATGGTTCGTATCCTTGCTCTTCCTTCTTGAGATATGCTTTGGAAGTTATCATTTAAATTTGCCCTCAAAATATAGTAAAAAAATTAAAACTAAGGTCTAACTATAAGATACCATAAGTACATATAATTATATTTACACATTAACCCTTAATCTCATATCTCCACACACTTCTTTCTTTCCTTTTTCTCAAAAGGACCTCAGCATTCTCAGAAGGTCCAGGGTAAAATCTTGGTTGGGGGTGACGTAGTGGTGGTGGGGGTGACAGGGAGATAATTACAAAACAACTTTAGATAGAGTCGAGGAGCAAATCCCAACTTGCCCTCCACTTATGGTTGAAGGATACTGTTCAGTGATTCTCAAACTTGTGGTTTACAGACATCTGTCATTCTAAATATTTAAGATGATATGTCCATTCTATTCTTTAGTTCATGAAATTAGCCCTTGTGAAAAAAGACACATAGTATTTAGTTCAAAGGAACAGAGGGATAATGGATTTACAAATAAATAAAAATAAAAAAGATTGAAAACATCTAGGGACTGAGTTTTGTCCCCTCCAATGATGCTCTAACCTCCAGTTAGAGCGTTTGACTGCGTTTGACAAGAGGGCCTTTATGAGGTGCTTAAGGTTTAATGAAGTCATAAGGGTGAGGGCCCTGATCCAGCAGGATTAGGATCCTTACAAGGAGAGAGAGCGGAGTTTGCTCAGAGGAGACACCACATGAAAAGGAAGCCGGGAAGACAGCTTGCACCAGAAACCCAACTGGCCTGAACCTTGCTTGAGCTTGGACTTCTGGCCTCCAGAACTGTAAGAAAATAAATGTCCGCAAGCCTCCCGGTCTATGGCATTCGTCATGGTGGCCCAAGCCGACTGGGGCAGGAGCAGACACCGCCCTCCCACCCAGGCCACGTTCAGTGATCATGGCGACAGCGGGCTGCAGATCCCCCCAGCTGCCTGAAGCTCGGGGAACGGGCTTCACATCCCTCCTTCACGCAGTAAGAACGGGGGGTCATCACAGGCTCAGAGCAACCAACAGATGCACAGGGGGTAATTACAAGCGGCAGCCTTCCAGTTCTGCCCAAACCACAAAAGAACCGGTGGGAGGTGGGGCATCCGGGTGGCCCAGTGGGTTAAGCGTCTGGCTGCGGCTCAGGTCATGATCTCAAGGTTCAAGAGTTCGAGCCCCGAGTCGGGCTCTGAGCTGACAGCGCGGAGCCCGGAGCCTGCGTCTCCCTCTCTCTCTCCCTCTGTCTCCGTCTCTCTCTCTCAAAAGTAATAACAAAAAATAAGCATCAAAAAAAAAGTTAAAAAAAAAAAACCCGTGGGAGGTTCTAGCTACGGAGGCACATGTCACATCCTCAGAACATCTGCCTCTCAGTCCTCTTCTCCTTCTTGGTTGAACCCCGGGGCCCAGGTGATGACCAAGCCCTGTCGTGGCAGGCTTGCGTTCTCGGTGGGAGAAAAATACACTTGCGCGTCTGCCTCGTTTTCGTAAGTGAACCTGTTACAGCCCCGAACTGAGAAGGCACGGGAGTCTGCCTAAGAGAAGACTTGCCCTCCTCACATCTACGTGCTTGGAGCCAGGTGCCGACTAAGACAGTCTGTCTCAGTGCAGGTTCCCAAGACACGCAATCAGGAGGTGAAAAGCACTTCTAAACCAGCCAGGGCACCTCTGACATGATGATACACGGAGTAGATACAGATCTGTTAGGGGTGGCCTTTGCCTCAACATAGATTAGGTTTTACCCATTTTTGGATCTTAGATTGAAGGTCCTGGAGACATTTAAAAACCCTTCATTTCTAAACTCATGTTTTCCCCACCACCTCCCATGTCAACGATCCCTTATTCTCGCCCAATATCCGTTACGAGCAAGCGGTTTCAGCCATGCCCTCTGAAGTCCTCTGGCTTCCCTTAAGCTTCCGGCAGAGGCTGGCTGACCAACGTGAGCCCATTTCACACACACAGCCCTAGACACCACAGGGGTTTTCCAGGCCTCTTGGCCAAGAGGGAATCGGTGACCACTGCCACCACAGTGCTTTAATCTCCTTGAACCCTCCAAGTTTTACAAGCGCGTCTCTAACTCACCCTGTCTCCAGTGTGTTGGGAAGGCAATGGTCTGTCCTACCCCCACCCCCCTGGGCTGCGTAAGAATGGCCCTCGGGCCTGGAACGTTTTCTGTCTAGAGACAGACGGCCCGCACAGCCTGTGCTCCCTTTGTTGCCTCGGGGGGCAGTATCCTTCCCTCTTCCAGGCCTGATGTACAGACCTGTGTGCATCAATGGCTCTCGGGCACAACCCCAGCTTTCTGCATTGCACCCCCGAGGGGGACGGAGAGGGGTCCTTCCACCTCAGCACAAAGTGGGATGCGCGCACAGGCACAGTGTGCGTGTCAACTGCACAGAGGACCCACTGGCCATGGGGACCCAGGCATTGCAAGGGACTGATCCTGTCTGGCCTCAGGCTCTGAGCACATACCGTACCACCTGACCCTGGTGTACAAGGTGTCTTTTTTTTTTTTTTTTTTTTTTTTTAAATTTTTTTTTTTCAACGTTTTTTATTTATTTTTGGGACAGAGAGAGACAGAGCATGAACGGGGGAGGGGCAGAGAGAGAGGGAGACACAGAATCAGAAACAGGCTCCAGGCTCCGAGCCATCAGCCCAGAGCCCGACGCGGGGCTCGAACTCACGGACCGCGAGATCGTGACCTGGCTGAAGTCGGACGCTTAACCGACTGCGCCACCCAGGCGCCCCACAAGGTGTCTTTTCTCAGCAACTTGGAATCAGGCACCGGTAACTTCCAGCGGCACTTAACCTCGGTCACGCTCCTGGGAATACAATCTATCCTGTGGCACAGACTGATGCCCTAGTGAACAGTGAAACACAGTACCTCACTGGCCAGCGGAAGATTTTCCTGCTCACTTGCACATCACTGTTTCACACTGTGCTGCCCGGAAGCTAATTTTGCCCCGTTTTGCTGCCCCACCCGCAACGGGAAAACCCATGACTGAGCTCGTCCACCACTTCTCCGTGCCCTGCCCAGACCTCCTTTCCTCTACTTAATCCCAACTTTACCAGGTTTTATGATGGCTCCTGGCAAAAGGACAGACACGGTAACCTTGCAACAGACAGGTTGTCCCAACACCTAATAAACAGTAAATGAGTCCCAACTGTCCCATGTGAAGTCTGCTCACGTCGCTAAATGAACGGCTTCAACAAGAACTTACTCCATTCAGGTCAACGCGCTCACAGACAACTGCTACCACAGGTCAGCTATTCACTTGGCTGCGTCTTCAATTTGACAGCCTCTGGCAACAACAAAGGTGGCACGTGACATTGGAAAGACGTCCCTCGCCACCGAAAATGCGCCCCCCGTGGCTGCTCATGGGATTCATTCGCTGCAGAAAAGCTAACTGACCCTCCACCATGTATTACACCTTGTTCTAGATCCTGAGGAAGCATCGGTGAAAAACAAAAACAAAAAAACAAACAAACACAAAAATTAAAAACCTCCTGCCTTCCCGGAGTTTACAGTCTTCTGGGCAGGGAAGAGTGAGCAATGAATATAATGATAGTGCATTCGAACATTTGGAAAAGAAATCGAGATGGGAGAGAGAGATCAAGACTAGGGGAACGTGTCACAGGTTGCAATTCTAGATGAGGCAGTCATAATCTCATGAAGAAAATGGCATCTGAACAGGTCTGAAAGGGGTTTCGAGTGAGTCATGATCTGGACATAGGGAACGGTGATGCAAAGGTCCTGCGGCAAGGTGTTTCTGATGTATGAGGGACAGTGAGCAGGCCAGGATGGCTGGCGCACAGAAAACAGGGGACGGTGTAGACAGACGAAGTCTGACACTGTGAGAATCAGACCATGTGGCCCACAGGGTCCATTCTACGGTCTGGCGGTTTCTCTGACAAAAATGAGAGAGAAGAAAAATATGATCTAACATTACTTTTTTAAATGCTCCCTCTGGGGGTACCTGGGGGGCTTAGGCGGTTAAGGGTCTGACTCTTGATTTTGGCTCGAGTTATGATCTCACGCTTCGTGAGATCAAGCCCCGTGTCAGGCTCTATGCTGACAGCACGGAGCCTGCTTGGGATTCTCTCTCTCCCTACCCCTCCCCTACTCGCTCCCTCAATCTCAAAATAAATAAATGCTAAAAAAAAAAAAAAAAAAAAAAAAAAAAAAAAGTTCTCTCTGGGTGCTGGGCGGGATCTCTGGCTAAGGGGATCAGGGTAGAAACTGGATCTCAGAAGAACAGTTGCAACGATCCGGACAAGAGACGAAGGAAATCTGGGCAATGTCATAGCAGCAGAGGTGCTGCAAAGCAGCCAGAGTTTTGGATGTATTTTTGGATGTATTTTGAAGGTGGAAGGGAGACGATTTGCTGGTACATTGAACAGGGGAGAGTTTGGGCCTGGATTATTGGAAAGACAGCAGAGCTATCAACTGAGATGAAGATTTGGGCAGAAGGGGATGGCAGAGGAAGGTGAGGGTTAGGCTTTGGTAAGTTAAGGTGAGATGTCGAGCAGGCAGTCGGGTATGAGTCTGGAGGTCAGGGAAGAGGTCGAAGCTACAGATGTAAATCTGTTCAGTCGTCAGCACTGCAGCGGCTTCTCAAGCTTTGAGACTGGATAAAATCAGCAAGAGAAGGAGTCCGGCTCAAGAAGAGAAGGGGCCCAAGAGCTGAGGGCTAGGGCACACCAATGTCACGGTGGTGGGGAGAGGAGGAGGGGCCAGCAAACCGTCAGAGGAAAGCGGGCCAAGAACGGCACAGGAGAGAAGATGGCCAGCAAGGCAGGAACAAAAGCAAGCCAGGGTGGTGTCCCAGAAGCCACGGATGAAACACCACAAAGAAGACACGTGCCCGGGACGGCCAACACATCAAGCAGGATGGAGACTGCGACCCGACCACCGGATTTAGCAATACGGAAGTGGTCTGTGACAAGGGTTTTGGAGAAGTGACAGGAAGCAAACGCCTGGCTGAAGTGGGTTTAAGAGGCTACGAGCAGAGGCATCAGAGGCTGCGAGGTAGCGTGAACACAGGACGCCGTAAAGGGCAAACAGAAACGCGGTGATGGCTGAGGGCAAGCAGAGGCGAGAGGGTTTGTTTGCTTGCAGACGGGCCATCTCAGCGGAGCGGAACGCAGTGACACGGGGGACAGGATGCCTGGAGCAATGTCTCCACCGGGAAGGAGGGACACACAGGGTGCATGGCACCTGGTGGTCTTGACAGGAACAAGGACAGCCCATCCACAGCATCAGGAAGGAAGGCATATTACACAGGTCCAGGTGCTGGCAAGGGGCCGTGGTTGCACACATTCTCTCGTGGTGACGAATTTTCTCAGTAAGATGGGAATCAAGGTACCAGCTAAGAGACAGGTAGGCCCCAAGGCCCTTGTTCCTCTACAGTCATACGTAGCACCTAATAGTAGGACTCAATTTTGCCAGATTCTGACATTATGTCTCCAGCGTCATCATTCACAGGGAGAAGCCAATGGCTTCACACAAATGGTGCCGCTCATTCCACCCTGGAGACAGCCATGGAAAAATGTCATTCACACCTCACTGTCAGGACCACATTAGGTATCCTTCATTACTGACATCAACCTAAAGCTCATCGGTTGATGGTGTTAATATTAAAAGTAAGTACCTGTTTGTATTTGTCTACATAATCTTGCACTTACCAAGATCATAATTTTCCCCGATTTTTATTTTACTCTGTGCGTTCTGAAAACCTAGACTATTCTCTAGGAAGCTTCCCACTCCCTAAGGACTATTGCTCACTGTTCAATGACTAGACGGGACCATCCATAGCTGCCCCATTATCAAAACACCTACATCTAATTCAGCAGTAATACATCACTGGGCTTTGTTGTAGCTAAACACTTAAGCACAATTCTTATGAAATTTGTGCCACTCATTCTTCTTCAACCACTCCATAACATGTATTTCAGCAGAGACCAACTGAAAGAAACAATAAAAATCTGATTAAAAAATAATAAATAAGGGTTTCTAATAAAAAACCTCTACCTTTTTTTATCCAAATAGTCAAATGCCCCAGAGCTCCTAGTAATGTCTATTAAGAAGAAATTCAAGCCCAGTTTATCCTGATTTCTAGCCCAATTCCCCACCCGCCTCCCTGCCAGGGAACATCTAACTATGTGCTAATGGGGTCTGTAAGGTCCTGTCTCTGGACTGCACAGAGCCTGCCTGCACTGTGGGAAGTTGAGTTCCATACACAGCTTAGGGAGAGCAGAGCTGAAACATCCTCTATAACCAGTGTTAAAGGGTAGGTTAAAAAAAAAGTTTTTACTGCCAGGATTAATTCCTCAAGGCACCAGAGACTGTCCTGGTGCAGACATCTATATGCTCCTCAAATTACTGTCAACTATCAGAGATTTTAGAACACCTAATAGATCCAACCATGGGAAAATTGGTTATTTAGCAAAATAAAGTCTCAGCGGATGGCCCTCCAAAATTTTACAGATACTAGACCACTTATTTAATAGACAAAGGGGAGTACACGCCCTTGTAAATAAATTCTGTTGTGCATAGGAGGATGAATCCAAAAATATAAAGGCCAATATACTTAAAATGCACGAGACCATTAAATCTCTTTGCACAGCTGTCAGTGGAAAGCGAAGTATGTCGTTCTGGCTGAAAGAGCCTCAAAGAGAACCGCAAACCAAGTCCTTAAAGGTGTAACCCAGGGCTCATTTTACTGATGTTTTGTCCTGTTCTCCATGATTAAAAATAACACACAACATGACAGCGAGAAAAGAAATGTTCTAACAGTTATGATACTAAAGTCTCTACAAACACTGAAAGAAGACGGTTACGGCCTGACGATGGGGAGCATCACAACACAGATGTCAGCAGAAGGGCAAGCGGAGGAATGATGGCAGGTAGGGAAACAGTCGCCGTGGAAACAGATCTGCAACTGTCAAATGACTTCGGTTCAGCACAAATTCTTCCAGCTAGAGATGCCGTGTGACCTTGGCTTGAATACATTCCAGAATCCGTTTTTTAATACTTGATGAGGTGCTTGGGAGTTAAAATGAAATGTGAGCGTAACTTCTTCCTTGCTCACATACACAGATTGTATTTCTCTCTGGTACGAGAATTTTCCCACCTGGGAAGCAGAATAATCTTGAGGCTTCTACCTGCCAAACCCGGCAACCACTATCATGCTACTTACGATGCACAAGGATTATTTGTCTGTGATTTGCATTTCTCCATTGTTTGTGTCTAGGCTCCTTGGGGACAGAGACTACAGCGTTTAACTAATATTCGTGAGCCCATCACACGCTGCCTGGAGTTAAGTAAACATCTGGGGGATCCATCAGATCCCTCCTCCTAAAACTAAGTGTGGCTTTAAACCACAGGCTTGCCCCAATCACCGTGTGGTACACCTAAAACTAATGTAACATTGTGCATCAACTACACTTCAATGATTAAAAAAAAAAATACAGGCTCACTGTCTCCCCACCTACCATCGCCATCCTTGCTTAACCTTTCCCAAGATTTCTTGGCAAAAACTTCCACTCTACCACTGAACATGATGAACACTCCAGTCTCTTGTTTTCTAATCTTCTGCAATGGAGTGAGGTTTAAATATTTGAGAACCAAATTCTCGTAAGGACCAAAAACTAGATGGGAGTAAAATACTAATGTTTACCAGAACTTGCCATAAAGTAAGAAGAACTTTATGGGAAGGTTTAGGAATTCTGTTTAGTAATTCTTTATGGGGAGGGATTTAGGAAGGGACTGATGTATTTTCAGCAACCAGTCCTAGCACACCCTAGCATCTATTGGAGATGTTTACTCAGCATTTCAATGGTTGCTTTAAAAACACCCATTCTAGGGGCGCCTGGGTGGCTCAGTCGGTTAAGCGTCCGACTTCAGCTCAGGTCATGATCTCGCGGTCCGTGAGTTCGAGCCCCGCGTCGGGCTCTGGGCTGATGGCTCGGAGCCTGGAGCCTGCTTCCGATTCTGTGTCTCCCTCTCTCTCTGCCCCTCCCCCGTTCATGCTCTGTCTCTCTCTGTCTCAAAAATAAATAAAACGTTAAAAAAAAAATTAAAAAAAAAAAACACCCATTCTAATACTTCATTTGAGTTTTGAGGGAAATGATAAAGATCTTTTAGTTCAGTCGTCCATCATGTGGGCATTGGACCCAAGTTAACTGTTTCCTGGTACACTATCATTTATAAAATAATCAGCTTTGGATAATATACTTGGGACATAATAAAATTTTCCACTTGTGACTGACCATCTCAAGCACCTGCATATGTTTTTAACTGTTTTTGTTTTTTCTAATTCCATTTTAAGAGGTAATTCTGGTATACCAGTGATAGTTTGTGCTACTTATTCTGAAATCTATTGTATATGAACTGGCCAAGGCTTTTGCAATAAATCTAAGATTTGCAAGATATCCACTCATCCTACTGTAGAATGTGGGGTTATCACCTCTTTGTACAAGCTCCAGCTGGCCAGACAAATTCAAAAATTAATTTCCACAAGCCTATTATCTCTGCTATAACCATACACAATTGCCCAATATATGTTTGACTTTCTCACATTGACCCTTACAATCCTGTTACTGTGTTATTTGAACATTTTATCCTTTTTCTCCCCCTGAAATAGAGATGAAATTCTCCTCTGCCACAATTTTAAGTATGATTGAGAAGGGTTCACCTTCTCACTTTCAAGTGGCTTAATAATATGAAATCATCAAAACAACATACATCTTCAGAGACAGCACATGATTTATTGTGCTGATTACCATTTATCCTGCCTATCCATGGGTGAACAAGGAAGATGAACTTTTCAGAACAGAGCAAGACTTTTCCATAGATAAATGTTTCAACACCTTGCAACTATATATTTTCCACAGAGAAAAGAAAATACCATATTTACTTTCATAGTCTCTCCTTTTTTTTTTTCCCCACATGACTTTTTCCCACGTAATACAACAACATTTTTCTTAATCAGAGGTCACTTACCTACCAATTTAAACCATCTAAGAACCTAACTTTAAAATAGTCTCTAAATTCCAAAAGAGAGTCTTTAGGTTCATATATCACAACACATTCTACAGTTTTTTTAAAAGCAGAGCTTTCAAGCATTAACCTAAAGGCTAAATGCTTTATGCACAATGTGAAGGCCCCAAATGATTACAAACCCTGCATTAGGGAATAGGGCGTTCCTCCAATATATGGGTCTAGTGAGAAAGCCCTCATCTGGGGGGAAAAAAAGGAGCAAACATTGGGGTGCCTGGTGCCTCAGTCGGTTAAGTGTCCAACTTCAGCCTAGGTCATGATATCACCATTCCTGAGTTGGAGCCCCACATCAGGCTCTGTGCTGACAGCTCAGACCCTGGAGACTGCTTCAGCTTCTGTGTGTCTCTCTCTCTGCCCCTTCCCCACTCACACTCTGTCTCTCTCAAAACTAAACATTAAAAAAAAAAAAAAAAAAAAAAAAAAAAAAAAGGAGCAAACATTTACCAGGATATTTACCAGGGCATCTAAGATTACTTTGTTAGACACTAAGAGTTTCATGCATCCTCTCATCTAAACCTGACCAAATAAGCAAAGGTTTCAGTATAAGCATTTCTATAGGAGGAAGTAACAAAAGAGCTAGAATTCAAAAATCAAGATGGTCAGATGTTCTTTTCTCTACATCAAACCAAATACTCCAGTGTCAGATTGCACTGATTAAGCCACAATGGTCACAGTCACCTTCCTTAGCCTGCTCACCTGTAAGATTGTTACCTGTTCTCCATTATCTTTGATTCCATGATTCCACATAATGCTGAATATGCTGATAATAATGATCCTCAGTCATTAAGGAACCATTAGTATGCACTTAAGGTAAGGAATCATATCATGCATGTTCCCGATCATGGTATCTCCCCGGCCAGCTAAGTATTACGTCGCATGTTCTATAAAATTTTAAAACCCTTTTGGACTTAAAGGAATAAGCTCGTCTAGCTAGGAAATGAATCTCTGTGGATTAGCTCATCCCTTCATACAATGACAATAAAACGAGCTATGATTTCTTTTCTCCCCACTATGAACAAAAGGAAGAAGGAAATCTTTTAGTCAACGTCTCCAGTATTTTCTTGTGGTAGGAATTTCCAAGTAACAAACATAACAAGATACACATACTCATAACGAAAGATTCCGAACTAAATTTAGTTTTAAATCCTTATGCATTTTGGACTATTCAAAACTTTGCTCTTCTCCATCCATGTAAATGTTTACTAAATGCCTACTCTCTTCACAACACTGTGAAGGACACAAAAAGATGAACAACATTCGCCAGCATACTGAATACATGTATCAAATCATAAGGAGTGACAGAACAGCCAGAGGATCACGTTTCAAATGAAAGGAATGCTTGCAAATAAACTGGGTTTCAGATCCAGTTTCGGGAAAGGAGATTAAAAACATATGCAGATTACATACCGATTTCACTAAAATATTGTACCCACCCAACAATTAAAATCGGAGGATTGACTCTTCACAGCTCGTCAAGCAGAAATGGTCGTTGATATTCCAACACTGTTTCTTACCATACGGTTCCAGGAGCTCCAGCACAGTTTTTATGCAACGTGCTTATACAGTCGCCTAATTTTATGCTGACAAGACAGTGGATCAAAATTCAGAAAAATAATATAATGCATACACGAATTGCAGATGCTGAGATCTTGTATGGCTAGGCTTTCTTCTTCAAAATGAGGATGGGCTGTCACAAGGAGACACACATTAAAGTGTGTTCTCTGTGAACTCCAAACCGAAGCAAGGAGGAGGGAACATCATACGACAGGCTTAACTGGTTCAAAATGGCAGTAGCTACATAGGTGGGGGGTTGGGGGTGGTTTTTCAGTACAACGATTATCTGAATTCTTTTAAATGCCCATTATTTTAAATGCCCGGTTAATATTTAACTCTCCTTTGTATTTTCGCATGTTTAGTACAATGTAAAGAATACACAAGGCCGTTGTTAATTTATTTTTAAACTCTGCCTTGCGAAAACTAGTAGCATCTGAATACCTTTAATACCTTTAATTCCATGCCACCAATGCCTGGGAAACGTGGGATCATCTGTAATGGTAATGAGCATTCTGGAAGTGTGGGGACAACCTACCACGTTTTGATTAAATTTCCCATGGATCCAACAACCCTCTAAAATGCAAGAGACTTTTGATGTTGATAAAGATTATTATTGTTGCTATTATTATGTGATCAAAGGCCCAGCAAGTGAAACGATGGCAAAATATTTACAACTCTCCCAATAACCAAAAGAGATTATCATTAATTCCATATTAATTTTCAAATCCAGCTCCCATCAAACCAGATTCCTGATCCCAATCATAATGATGTATTCCAATTTTTAACACCGCCTTATGTCAAGATACGTTTAACAGCTTTAAGTGCACAGCTTTTTAAGAGGTATCGCTTATTTCATATTGCTGCCAACTGATGTTAACAAATGCCCAACAATTCATGAAGCATTCGTGTTATAGTATCAGGCTGCACTCTCTTGTTCGATCTGGATGTAGGACAGGAAGCCCTCAGAAGAGAATTATCAGCGTAGGTAAATCGATAATTAAACAAAACTAAAAATTGTGGGTAGATGCCACCAAAAACCCAAGGTCTCACTTTCCTAGTTAATTAGTCAGTACTACATTTTAAGAAATATGGTGTTCCTGCCGCTGAATTGGCCACTTTCCCTACTGAATCTTTTACAACCGAGAAAAGCTAGAGCTAAGAGAATCAGCTGTGGAGGGAAAGAGGGAGCTCAAACCCTGAGGTTCAACCCCTTACCAGTCATGTGATCTTGTGCCATTTAATTAAACTCACTCTGAATCTCACATCCCTCAACTGTAGAATCATAGGGTTATTATTTCTCTCAGCTACATGAAACGTAAACGTTCTTCAAAGGCACTTTATGCCTTGCCACTAGAGATAATCACAACAAACTTAAAGGAAATGTTCATGCTATTTTGGCCTAAATACCAATGAGGTGATATCTATTTAAAACATTAAGTTGGATTCTCACAGCAGCAACTTTATCTTACTCGTCTTTGCATCCCCAGGAGCTAGCATAAAACCTAACATGAAATACATTACTGTTGAATATGTAAATCATGATACCCATACACAATTCATGTTACTGCCTTTACTTGTGAAATAGCGACTCTGTCCCTTCCTCTTCACCTCTACCACCAGCAACCCCCCGCCCCTGGATTCCTGTGGCCCTCTCCTAAGGGAGGCTGCAGGATCTACTTGGGCTTTCCTCCAGTCTTTCGTTTTTCCTTTTCAAGGTTGAGTGATCTTTCCAAAGTGTGAGTGGATCTCACCACACTCAAGACCGCCATTACTCCTAAGATAAATACAAAGTCCCTAACCAAGTCTACGAACATCTCCATGGTCTGGCTCCTGCCCAGCAACTCCAACTCTGTTTTATCTCAAATGGCCTTCCTTCTAGCTCTTTCTCCCTTTTCCAGTCACATTGGCTTTCTTCCAATCTCTCAAATGTCTGAAGCTCTCTTCCTTTGCGAACGCTCTGCCTGCAGTTGTTCTCCCTGCCAAACTTCCACACCTGAGTGTAATTGTACTTCCCCACCCAAGCCTTTCCTGACTTTCCTGAGCTCTTACAGAACCATGCAAGAAAGCCCTCAGGGAATTTACCAATTTATATTTACGTGCTTCCTTAACGACAGCTCGTGTATCTTCCCAACTAAAGTGTAGGCTCCACAAGGGGAAGCGTTTGTTTTTGTTCCTCAGGTGATTTTCATATTCAGAATTTTGTGGAATGCGTGATTTTTATAAACCTTGATATTACTGAGAGTTCACCCAAGATCAACCCGAGTTACCCTGACATGATTTTGAGAAACACTACACTAAAAACAATAAGAGCACTTAATGCTTAATGCGCAGCACTTAAGGGCGTATAAAGTTAAAAGGAATATAATACAAGGACAAATGGAAGAACATACAAAACTTACTCTTTTTCCAAGTTTGAAAATGTATTTCCCCAGACCGAGAGCCTCATTTCTTTCAAGTTGTAAGCATATGCTAATTTCATAGCAAGCAACTTTTCTTCCTGGACCAAAGGCTAGGAGGAAGCTTTGCAGGAGAAATTGAAGTGCACTATAATATTGCATACATCCGTGAAATACAATCATCCACACATCTAAAGGGCTTTTAAAGCATGACGGCTTAATCAGAATATTTTTAGTACAAGTTATAAATTCTTACCAAATGAATATCACACCATCTGCAATGAATGCCTTGAGTGGCCAGAAGCTGTGCTACAAGTTATTTGAAAAAGAAAGAAATTCACTTAAGGGAACCAGAATTGGGTTTCACAGCCCCTTCATTAGATGGCAATATTAAGTTGAGTGGGAGGGTCAGGGCTAAATTTTCTATACGCAATTTTAGAATTATATGGAAGTTGTGATACACTTCTCAACTGCAGAATAGCAGGCAAGCGAGAAGCGAGAGTTTCGTGCTAGAAGCTTATTGTTTTAACCACGCGAAAAAAATGTAGAGATCTGATAATACTAACAGCAGAAAACGCACCTATAACTATACGGAGACCATCTTTTGGAGGGTGGTAAAAAGTTAAGGTGATTCTTAATGAAACATCTCCATCATTTCTTGCCTGGGCATCTCTCTCTGGTGGCCTTCGCGCAGCGGTCCAGTAGTCCCTACTACGCAGGCGCGCGAGCACGGCCTTCCACCAGCAAAATCAAGTTAAAGTCTGGGAAACGCGGAGCCCCAGCGAGTCTGTTCCAGAGCAAAGAGATGACACTTTGGGCCCTGGAAACCTAATGGGGTCTTTATGCCATTTCCCCCTGCTGGCCCCATAGCAAATTATATTAACGGCTCACCTGGGAAGAGACCACACCCAGGCTCTGCAGGGCGCTTCCCCGCAAGTCCGTCACCGCCTGGCCCGGGCGCACTCGCGCCCGAATTTTCTCTCCATTTAGAGTACAGCCTGGTCCTTCCACCATCTCCCGGTCGGCACTGTGGCTCACTAGCTGCAGGGCCCTGCGGAGAAAGCCGCTGTGCACCTCAAGCTCTGCGCGGGCCCTCGCTGGCGCAGAGAGGAAGTTCAAATCTCCCGCGCATCCGGCCCCGCCCAAGCCCGCTTGGTCCCGCCCCTGTCACGCCCGCCGAGATCCGCCAGGCCCCGCCCCATGCCCGCCCCCGTCACGCCCCCTGAGATCCGCCTTGCTCCGCCCCAGCCCCGCGGCGCTCAGCTCTGCCAGGCCCCTCCCCGTCCAGGATGCACCAAGCCCACCCAACGCCGCTAAACTCTAAGAGCCCAGGCAACTGGGACCTCAGAAACTCCAACTTTTTGTTTTGAGGTTTTTGCTCTTGTCCTTGAACTACTCCATACACGCATATTTCGTGACCTTGTCCTCTTAGTCTGCTCTAAAATTCAAGGTAGTCACAGCCTTGCAGGCTTTAGTTTTTGTATGCCCTCTTCAGATGTGGGTAAGGAGGAGGGTTTTTAAATTTTTTTTTTTAAACGTTTTTATTTATTTTTGAGACAGAGAGAGACAGAGCATGAATGGGGGAGGGTCAGAGAGAGGGAGACACAGAATCTGAAACAGGCTCCGGGCTCTGAGCTGTCAGCACAGGGGCCCGATGCGGGGCTGGATGCGGGGCTGGATGCGGGGCTGGATGCGGGGCTCCATGCGGGGCTCCATGCGGGGCTCCATGCGGGGCTCAAACTCAAGCACCGCGAGATCGTGACCTGAGCCGAAGTCGGCGCTCAACCGACTGAGCCACCCAGGCGCCCCAGGAGGAGGGTTTTTAGAACAAGCAGCTTGTATTTTTTCTCGGATAGAGTTAGCATGCTTTTGAAAATGTGGCTTTATATACCAAATATATTTTAGTGTCTCATATTAAAAACCCTTTCATTTTTTAGATGGCTAAGCTAAGTAAGTTGTACCCAAATTCATCAACCCTGTTATGGGTTGCTGCATGAATGCCATATGAAATCACTTTGTAAAAGCCAGGGATCTATACAAATATGAGGGCAATGCATAGCTTTTCAAATTTATACGAAGATCTTCCATGTAAATACATGAAGCTAATGGCTCCATACAATTTTGTAAATAATGAAAAATCTTAAATCTTTTTTGAAAATTAAAATACAGCGCATTAAAACAAAATGTTACTTTGTGTGTGATTCAATAAGCCTATCACTGTGCTGCACTTCAACCAGAAGAATATATATTAGAGACTTGAATTCAAACATTTGAGAAGCATTCAACCTTTTTCTTTGTGGGGAGAGATTAGTGGTCAAGGTAGCGTGATCACCTTCAAGATTCTTTGTACGTTAGTCCCTTGTTTAATTGTGTTTACTCTTCTACGTCCAGTTACTGAATAATCAAGAAAGAATCCTGTTCATTACAGGCCAAATTCAGTCATCATCTCTGCCCCTTTGGTGCAGGAAAGTGCTATTTGCTTATCTGCTTCTCCCTTTTCATTAACTGTTTATTGCTACCTTGTAAATTATCCCATTTGTTATGTCAAAGTTTCTGCGGGTCTGGAATTGGACAGTGGTCTGGCTGGTTGGTTCCGCCTCCGAGTTTCTCAAGCATTTGCAGTGAAGAGGTTGGCCAAAGCTGCCATCATCAAAGGCTTGACTTTAGCTGGAAAATCCACTTCTGAGGTGGCTCACTTGAGCAGCTATTAACAGGAGGCCTTGGTTTCTCATCTTCTGAGGGTTGCCTGGCTGTCCTCCTGACGTGGCAGCCAGGTTCCCCCGGAGGTGTGATCTACAAGAAAAGCCAAGGAGAAAGCTTGCAAGGATCTTTATTACCTAGTCTCCGAGGTGACACAACCACACCTTCACGATTTCTATTCCTTAGAATCCAGTCAGTCAGTATGGCCCATAAGGGTTTAGAGGTGGGGAATGAAGCTTTATCTCTTGAAGGGAGGAGTATTAAATAATTTGTGAACATATTTTAAAACCATCGCAATGATCATTAATCTGAATGCTCCATCATGGACTTCTCATTTCTCTTTAGGTTGTGCTGGGTGCACATTTAGATCAAATATAATCTTTAGTTAGAATTAAGTTTACCATTCCCCACAGAGCTCAGTAAGAGTTGGGCAGGAACACTGAAAATACGAAGAGACGTCACTGATGTGCCCCAAACAGCCAAGCCAGATTTTGTTTATACGTGACTAGCCTCTGAGTCTTTTGATGCTTCTCTCTTATCCTTCCAAATCGGGGGTGGGGGGTGGGGAAGGGGCACCTGGGTGGCTCAGTAGGTAAAACGTCCGACTTGGGCTTAGGTCATGATCTCACGGTTCGTGGGTTCAAGCCCCACACCAGGCTCTGTGCTGACAGCTCAGAGCCTGGAGCCTGCTTTGGATTCTGTGGCTCCCTCTCTCTCTGTCCCTCCCCTGCTCACTCTGTCTCTGTCTCTCTATCTCAAGAATAAATAAACATTTAAAAAATTAAAAAGAACAGTAAAATCACATGGTGGTGCATCTGCAGTAGCTATAAAGAGCTGCTTCACCACTGCAAACAAACCAACCTTGGTTTACAGTGTTTCTCTCAAAACTGTCAGAAACCTCCTAAGGGCCATCCTTCCTGCACTTACCTTGTCACATTCTTATCAGAGTAATCTTCTTAAGCAGGATTTATTCACTGATGACTTCATAAAAATCATTTGTTTTCTTTAAACCTCACTTTCTTCATAGGTAAAATAAAATACAACTTTACTATAAACATCCACATGATCTAATTCTCAAACATCACATACAAAAGCACTGAGAAATAGAAGACACTCTACAAATTGAAGGAATTAAGATAAATTCGACTTGCTACTCCTAGAGTATTTTCTGTGCTTTTTGTTTCTTGGCTCATGCTGTTATTCTTACATTTTTTTTTTTTTTTATTTTAGAAAGAGTGAGTGAGCAGGGAAGAGAGGCAGAGACAGAGAGAGAGAATCTCAAGCAGGCTCCAAGCACAGCACAGAGCCCACAGAAAGGATTGATGCCACGACCCTGGGATCATGATCTAAGCCAAATAAAAAACCAGACACTCGGGACACCTGGGTGGTTCAGTCGGTTAAGCATCTGACTCTTGGTTTCTGACTCAGGTTTCTGCTCATGAGTTTGAGCCCCGCATCAGGTTCTGTGCTTGGTATTCCCTCTCTCAATCTCTCTCTCTCTCTCTCTGCCCCTCCTCCACTGATGCACACTCTCTCGCTCTCATAAATGAATAAATAAACTTAAAAAAACAAAACAAAACAGACACTCAACCCACTGAGGTACCCAGGCACCCCATACCTTTTATTCCCCATTGAACTCTTTAACCCAGCTCACTGAAATCCGCCCAACTTTGAAGTCCTAGTTGAATGCATCTCCTCTAAAAAATCTTCCAGGTATGGTCAGAACTAATCTCTTGTCTTTTGAAGTTGGTTCTTCCACAGATTGTACCAAACTTCCCTTGTGTTAAAGTTAATTGGGTACCTACAAGTCTCCTACTAGCTTTGTCCTTGAAGACAGTAGAGTGGGTGTCCTGTTGATACTTCTTATAACACCCAGGATGCTCTTTTGCACAGAATAGACATTCAACAAATATTTGTTGAATTGATTATCATTATTAACTTATAAATGAAAATACTGGACTTTTCTGTCCCCAAATACCTTTCCTTATATCTTTAGTGTCATTCTCATGAATTGAGGTTTTATGTTTTCAGAAGTCCTTGTTAGAAATCAACATCAACAAAACTAGGTAATACATCATCACCCTATGGCATATTTTCTTTAAAAAAAATTTTTTTTTAACATTTATTTATTTTTGAGACAGACAGAGAGAGAGAGCATGAACAGGGGAGGGTCAGAGGAAGAGGGAGACATAGAATCTGAAACAGGCTCCAGGCTCTGAGCTGTCAGCACAGAGCCCGACGCGGGGCTCGAACTCACGGACCGCGAGATCATGACCTGAGCCGAAGTCAGACGCTCAACCGACTGAGCCACCCAGGCGCCCCGGCATATTTTCTTTATTAGATCAACAAGCCAAGAATTTTGATGCATCCTTGAAGAAATCAGACCAACCACATGTGCAGTCACTTGTGTTCATTCATTTGTGTGTATTTATCTTCACAATAGCCCTGTATGATAGTCAGGATAGATAATATTAGTAGTTTATAGATAAAGAAGTTGAGTTTTAAACCAGTGGTTATTTTGCACGGTGACATTAGGGACCAAGAAAGATACAGAAATGAAACGTTTTCTGACTCTGATACCAATATTCTTTTCACTAACACCACAGGTGAGCGTAAATGAAATAAAAATGTCTAAAACGTTGGAAAAGATATCTTTCTCCGGGACCTCAAGTGGCTACTACATACCACATGGGTCCATGGCATTAGTGGAGAATGTGTTGAAAAGGGTAAGGAATCACCAAAAGGAGATGGAGAGGGGCTGAAAAGAAACATGAATTTTACTTGCAAAGATTCACTAATAAAAACATAATCCTTGCTCTGTAGGAGACACTGAGTCAGGCTGTGCGGTAAGAAGGGATGTAGAGAAGCCTTTGCACACAAGAAATTACAATGTGTTTAGAGATACTGACATTTAAAAACCATAAAAGGAAAAGAGATCTCATGTACAACAAAGGACTTAAATGCTAAGGAAATTCATTGAAGGGACACATCACTTAGAACTAAGATACTCGGGGGGCGGCTGGGTGGCTCAGTCGGTTGAGCGTCCGACTTCAGCTCAGGTCAGGATCTCACGGTCTGTGAGTTCGAGTCCCGCGTGGGGTTCTGTGCTGACAGCTCGAAGCCTGGAGCCTGCTTCAGATTCTGTGTCTCCCTCTCTCTCTGCCCCTCTCCTGCTCACACTCTGTCTGTCTCTCTCTCTTTCTCTCTCTCTCTCTCTCTCTCAAAAATAAATGAACATTAAAAAAAAAAAAGAAGTAAGATACTGTGGAACATGTTCAGAGAAGAGACGGGGTCTGAGCCCATCCTTCAAGAAGGAGAGCCCTAGGCAAGTAGAAAGGTCAATTAAGATAATTTTAAGTAACAGGAATACAGACAAACAGGTGATGTATTTGAGACACAATGATTAAAGCAGAAATTGTCAGGGAGGGGAGTAGTGGCAGATAACACTGGAAAGATTCCTCTCCTCAGCCACATGGAGAACCCAGGACAATTGAAAAGCAGAATTCATTTTCCTGGGATATGGGCAGCCATGACACCTTTGAGCCGGTGTAGGGACCCCAAGCCCACGAATTCACCATACTTATTTCTTAAAACTGAAATTCAAAACTCCATTCCGACCATGGAGAAGACAAGGCTCTGCAGTTTGGAGCCCTTATTTGCTTATTTATTCCTCATTGACAAATAGATGGGTCACAATTGCTCACAGTAGGTGGGCAGATGCTCATATACTGCTGAGTTCATAATGCCTTGAGGAGTCCTTAGTTCAGAATCCCTCTGTTTTCACTAACAATAATCGCAGATATTTATTTAGGGCTTCTATGTGCCAGGCAATGCTCAAAGTGTTCTGCAGACTCTTTTGATCCTCACAATAATCCTCTGAGATGAGTACTATTCTTATCTTCATTTTACAAATGAAGGAACTGGCACAGAGAGGTTAGGTAATTTGTTCAAGGCCACAGAGTTGGGATTCAACCAGGCAAGCCATGGTCTTAGCCAAATATTTTCAGCAACATCAATTATATTACACTGGCCTTCAACCAAATATTTTTAGCAATGACGTGAGAAATGGTGTTTTAGGGGAAAAGCAACCTTTTAGTTAGCCTTACATAGGCATTAAAGACAATTTTAAAAAACCTTCCTTTAGCATATTAAGTTTTGACATATTTTGGATAGTGAAAATTTGTTTTTAGCCCTCTCTTAACAAAGCCTGTGGGCAGATTTTTAGGTGCAATAATAAAAATGTAGCAAGGGGGAAATTTCTTTGATTTCTGTGTTTTACATAAATTACCTGAATATATTTAACAGATAGAAAGATAACATCCATCCTCTCTCAACATCCTCTTAATCTAAGCTCTGAATAGAGGAAACAGTCATTAGTGAACATTACGTGCAGGTGTTTTGGTGGTATTTACTAAAGAGTCTCCAGTTTCCACCCATTAAGAGAAACTTTTAACATTAGACTACCAGAAGAATAATAAAACGCACAGCAACAGAAACCATTTTGACAGTTTTATTGTTGGAAGCACATACCAAATGTTGAGACTTTGCAGAGTGGTGGATTTTGTTCCACTGTGAAGGCTGGAGGTGCCAGGCGGCTGTTTTCTGCCAGCAAAGTCACAATCTAAATTGCAGAATCGACCATGGCCTCCTAGGTGATACACGAAACCACCCTGACATTACCTAGTCTATTCACAGTGTTGGGAAATCCAGGATTGTGGTGTTTTGCAAAATTCTCCATGGAAGGGATTTTTTCTCATTTATTTTGTAATTTAAGCATAAGTAAGCAGAGGTAGTTTCTATGCATGAACTTGATTTGGAGGAAATTAATAACTAAATAGTTATTAACAGTCACAGAAGCCAAAATAATCCCTTTGTGACTCCCTCCACGATACAGGATCGGAGTGATTTCTTTTTTATTTTGAAATAGAACAGCGAGTTATTTATTTATTTATTTTTTTGGTAATATCTTGAGGCATCTTAATATCAGCCTCAGCCACCAGAGAATGTATCCCCGGTGAGGCATGAAATGCACCATTTACTCATTCATTCAAAAAACAATCACTGGGTGGGGCACCTGGGTGGCTCAGTCGGTTAAGTGCCTGACTTCAGCTCAAGTCATGATCTCATGGTTCATGAGCTCAAGCCCTGCATCAGGCTCTGTGCTGACAGCTCAGAACCGGGAGCGTCCTTCAGGTTCTGTATCTCTCTCCCTCTGCCCATCCCCTCCTTGCACACACACTCTTTCACACACACTCATAAAAAATTAAACATTAAAAAAAATTTTTTTAATTAAAAAAAAACGTAAACAACTCTGGGTTTCAATTTAGGTCATGATCTCACGGTTTGTGAGTTGGAGCCCCGCATTGGGCTCTGCACTAACAGGAAGGAGCCTGCTTAGGATTCTCCTTGCCCCTCTCTCCGCCCCATCCCCGCTCCCCACTTTCTCTCTCAAAATAAATAAATAAACTTAAAAAAAAAACCCTGATCATTGGGCACCTCATATGTTGCAGGAAAGATGCTGGATCCACAGGTCAGATAAAAGTCAGAGATCTAAGCAGCTCCCAGACTAGTGCCGGGAAAAGAGGAAGTAAGTACCAGGTCTCTAACAGGTAACTCCTAGCACCACAAAAAGACATCCTAAGGGGACTGGGATTCCAGACATTCCAGCTACATTTTGAGGAGGAATAGGAGAAGGGGAAGAATAGGAGAAGGGGATTTTCAGGCAGATGGGGAAGAAGCTATTTTCGAAGCCAGGGGGTGTGAGAGAACGTCATATTATGGGAACAGTTAAGAATACCTGATGGAAAGAGGTCAGGGAGTGAGGGTTGTTGGGGCCCAAAGAAGTTAGCAAACCAAGATCATGAAAAATCTAATATGAGATGCAAAGAAGTATGGATATTATTTTGCAAGTAATGGGGTAATGGGGGGGGGAGCAAATAAAGCAACCTACGCAGAACTGACATGATTACATAAGCTTTACTTAATAATCACCAGAAAAGTGTGACGTAGTGATTCTCAACCAGGGCGGTTTTGCACTTTTGGGGACAGTTGGTCACATCTAGGGGAATGGGAGTGCTATTGGCATCTAAGGGGCAGAAGGCAGGGACGCTGCTAAATAGCTACCAGTGCCACCACAACAAAGAGGTCTCCAGCCAACATGTCCATAGTGCCAATGTTGAGAAACCCTGGTGTGGAATGCTGATTAATGCCCCGCTCCCCAAGCTCATGCTCCAATCCTTGGAACTTGTCACCTTGTCTCCTTACGTGGCAAAAGGAATACTGCAGATGTGACTAAGGATTGTGGGATGAGGCAAATATCCTGGATCATCTGGGGGCCCAATGTAATCACAAGCACTGATGAGAGGGAAGCAGGAGAGTCAGAAAGGCAATGTGAGCGCAGAAGCAGTCAAGGAAGGAGATGTGATATCACCAGGCTGATGCCTTTGAAGATGGAAGAAGCCAGGAGCCAAAGAAAGTAGGTGGCATCTAGACGCTAGAAGGGGTGAGGAGAGAGGCTCCCTGAGAGACTCCAAAAACAGCCAGCTCTACTGACACCTTGATGTCAGGCCAGGAAGATTGACTGGACTTGTGACTTCCAGAACAGTTAGAGAATAAATTTGTGTTGCGTTAAGCCACTTAACTTGTGGCAATTTGTTACAGCAGCGATAGGAAATTAATACATCTGTTTGGGAGGATGGGGTGAATGGGAAGCAAATCTTAAGGGAGAATAAACAGGAAGGAGATGTCAACATCGCCTGGCACTTATCTGAGTGCTGGAGATACAACAGTGATCAAGGCAGGAAGCTAACAGAATTCCTGTTCTCTTGATGTTTATAAACCAGTAATTTATAGGAGTTCTTGTTATATTCCAGAAGATAATCCCTTACATAAGGCTAATTTCCTTTCCCAATCCATTATACATCAGCTAACGTTTTCTATTTTGAACAGAAAGTTTTACTTTTGATTTATTCAAACTTGTCAGTATTTCACATTATGATTCACACTCCTCCCCCATTCAAAGTCATTTCAGTGTCATAAAATATCTCTCTACATTTTCTTCTACCAACTTTATTTATAGTTTCCTTATGATAGATTATTGTTCCCAATTATCCACTCACTCCGCCAAAGCAGAATTATTAACCCCACCCTTGCCGCATGCTCCTATAGAGGGATAGACCTCACCATACCACTGTCAGAAACGGCCGTTCAACTACCTTGGCTCAGTGGAGTGTGAGTTCTCTTATCTGATCATAAACTTGTGAATGAGAAATAAAATGTTCATTGCTGGAGACTTTGGGGACGGTTTGTTATACAGCATAATCCAGGAAACTTTGATTAAAACCCTTACGTCTATATTTAGGCATTTTAGTGATGATGCCGTCATTGTCATGTGCAAAGTTACCCTTAATATATTAATGTGTGTGGTGGCTCCATTGTATTTCATTGACCTATTTGCTGTTGCACCAATTCTATACTATTTTTATGACTGTGCTATTATACTGTGTCTCAATGTCTTGTGGGTTCTCCCTTTTCAGTCTTCCTTCTCAAAATTATACTGGCTTTGTATGAATGTTTAAGCTTTCAGGTTCTATTTAGACAACGTTCCCTGTTCTCCCCCAAATTCTGCTGAAATATTGGCTATAAATACAGAAAACACATAGATAAGCTTGGGAAGCCATTCACAGTTTTGCAATGTTAACGTATCTGCTTTTATTAAGGTCTCATTTAATCAACTTTAGAAATTTTATAAGTTTCTAGGTAAAGAAATTGTGTTTTCTCCCTTGGTTTAATTCCTCACTATTGTATTGTTTGGGTTGATATTTCAAGTGGAATATTATTTTGTATTATAGTTTTAGTTGTTGTGGTTGTTTTTTCTATATGACGCGCTAGACTACAAAGTGAAACATATACACCCTGTGGGGGAAGGAAAGAAAATATTAGCACTTCTCTGTATGCTTATTTTTTATTTTACTTTAACATTTTTATGTTAGGTAAATGTATCTAATGTATTCATACATTAGTTCTATAATAATAAGAATAGCTAATTTTTAGGAGGCACTACCTTTGTGCCAGGTACAAAAGCCTTCCAAGTATGAATTCACTTCATCCTCACGATATCCTAAATGGTAAGTGCTGCTATTATTATTCTTACTATTCTCATTTTACAGACAGGAAAAGCAAGGCAGAGAGGAGTTATGTAACTTGCCTAGGTACACACAAGGAGTTAAGTAACAGAACCAAGATTTGAACCCAAGGCAATCTTGCTCGTAATACATATACTATATCGTATGTAAAGTACAGAATTGCAATTTATAAATAAATATTGGAGTCATGTGAGGCTCATGGGAGGAGTTGGCTTGCTTTTTAAAGATTAAGTTAATTTTTTTTTTAATTTTATTTATCAACTTTTAGGGGAACCAATATTTTGAGACTGGTAGAAAAACGCTATTAATCTTTGAAGTTTATCTTGTATCTGGCAATTCACTGAACTCTTTCATTAGATACACCAATTTGTTCATTCTCTTGGGTTTTCTATGTAGATAATCTTATCATTTCCAAATAATGACAGTTTTATCTCTTCCTTTCCAATTCTTATCATTGCTAATTATTTTCCTTGTCTTATTGTGTTGGCTGGGGCCTTCAGTACTATAGTGAATAGCAGAGGTGATAAAAGATATCCTTGCTTTGTTGAGTTCAAAAATTCTTCCATAAGCACTAACTGAGGCTTTTGAGTAAATATTTTTATCAAGTTAAAGGCATCATATTTGTTTTCAGTTTTCTTAGTTTTAAGTTGGTTTTATGATTACATAGGTGTGAAACTTATTAAGTCCTTTCTATATCTACTGAGATAATTTATTTTACTTTTTTAGTCCATTATGATGATGAATTACATTGATAGAATTTTGATCAGTAAACCATTATAGCATCCCCAAGATACTTCCTACCAATTCACGCTGTATTATTCTTAACTGATTATGAATTTATTTGCCTACAATTTTATTTCATTGTCTCATCTGTGTTCAGACGTGAACTAAGACTATTTATTTCCCTTTTTCCTTTATATTGTCCTTATTCAACTTTATATCAAGATATTAAATTTATAAAATGACTTGTGCTATCTTTGCTTTTTCTGGAAGAGCATTCATAAGATAAAATTATCTGCCTTTTAAACTTTCACTTAGCAATCTTTAACGGACCCTATTTCAACGAACTCTGACACATTTAGTGAGCAAGGAAGGGAAGGATGGATAGCAGAGCAGTCCTATGGCATTTTCTAGAGGAAGCTGCTTTACTTGGTTAAGTATTCTCTACAATTCATCATAAGATAAGCGAGCTTTAAAACTTCACAGCAGAATTTGGAAATTCATAGCACTGGGCTATTTGGGAAAGGATTACGAACATTAACACGTATGTTTCACGTGGCACTGTCGTTTTGGTTGCCAAACACTTCCCCCACAATTCGTGTCAGATTATGAGTGCAAAAAGTTAAAATAACTATGTCAACACACACCATGCTTTATTGGTCAAATAAATAGACAAAAAGGAATCAGCTCCCTGAAGGCAATTACTATAAACGTTAGAACTCTGGCGGGGACCCCGTCTGTTCCAGTGAGAAGATGCATCAAGGTAATCATTTCTCAAACGTGCAGAACTCCCCCTGAGGCAAAGGGGCAACCGTTTTATCTGCCTTGATGGGGTCAGAATGTGGGGGGTGGGTTTAGTGAGGAGCTCCCCTTGAGAAATAAAAACTGAGAAACAGAAATCTTACTAGTATTTAACCCCAAACCCAGGTACGGATCTACTCATTTTAGACCAAGGACCAAGACTTTTAAGAGGCTTGAAATCTTTCCTCCTTGCAGATTCATTGTTCTTTTTAATGACTGCTGGTTTTCCATAATGAGGAACTGGAAAACTCTGAAGACAGTTAATAATCCATGTGCTTGTTTGGAGGGACAGGAAGGCATTTGGAGAAGTGGGAGCAAAGGGCAGAGTGGAAGGCGGCTGCCAACAGGAAGGGCAGGTACTCCTCCGGCCACTACAAAGAAGACGCACAGGAAGGTCTTGAGCCCGAGAATGAAGCTGGAGTTTAAAATGGAAGCGCTTGAATCACGCCATTACGCCTTGTTATCTACACTGTGGACAGTCCACACTCGCCGGGATTGTGTCGAGCCATTGTGTTCAGGCAGCGTTGAAATTGCGAGCTTGTGAAATGACGGCAACAGATAGACCTTGCTAGCGTGAATCGATCAAAGGTGTGCAATGTCTGAGCAAAAATCCTCAATCCTGAGCCTGACAACCACATAGACGCAAGTTGTTATATCATCAGCTAAAGGTCAGGTATAAATATACTGAGCTTGTCTAAGACAGTCAGGGATGCTCTATCCTTCTCATCACATTTATACACCTAGGGGTAACTTGTCAGCTCTAGGAGTATCCATCTTTACCTATATAATAAACCAAATAGAAATCTCAGGAAGTGACTGAGCCCAATCCATTGTATTTGATGTCTTAATAAGAACACAATAGTTATAATATAGTAAAATGGATTTCCATTCCTAACAGAACCGAGGGGTCCATTTCGGCAGCCAAATACAAGATCACTTCTTGCCCTTTTATTATTTTATTTTATTTTATTATTTTATTTATTTATTATTTTATTATATTTTATTTTATTTTAGCAAATAATTTTAATCAGCTACCAAAGTCAACAGAAAAACTGTCTTATGTAGTTTGTAGATGTCTTGAGAGCCATTTAAAAAACAAAACAAGAACAAGATTTTGGTATTGTTCCTTTTATGCACACGGGGTTCAGAGTTTACCTGTTGAGCTTCAAGAAGGATTCTTCGCCATTTCTCATCTCATTATTGTTGGCTTGGACCCAGTTGGAGCTAGCGATTAAGCCATGACAGGCTCTGTTTTCTATTATTAATCTCTTGGACTTGAAAGGTTTATCAGACTCAAAGTGATTAGACATTTAAAATTATGGGCTTTTTGCTTACTTGCTAAATAGTGACACCTGAGATTTTTCTGTTTCAGTGTTTTCATTTGTGAGGCAACTGAAAAATGCTAAGGTGTACGTGTGTGCATGTGTGCGTGTGGGCATACCTGCCCACACGCTCATACGCTCGCATGTGCATACACATAAACATGTTTTATAGTCTTTCAGGGATAAGCATCCACCTTTACAAAATATCCTACTTTAGATCAGCAAAGCTGAGAACCTCTGCATTCTCTTCATGCATTAACTCAACTAAGGCATCCAGAGCCACATCCTAAATGCCGACTGGAATTATGGTCTACTTTAGATGTGGAGGTTTGCTTCAGCAGACATTTATGTGACAGCTTGATTATCAATGGTGTCATTAATTCCTCAGCCCATGCATGTCAGAACTCGCCTCTGAGGCCGAGTGCTAGCATGGAAGGGATGGATTAGCACTGCATTCGGGAATTCAAAACTCCCCCAAAGGGACGGGGTAATAAGCATGACATCAACTCGGACAGAAAAGGCCAGGCAAGTTACAGAAACATTTGCAAGGATTCCAGATAAGAAGATAATTTTGTGCCAATTTCACCTTACAATGTCTTTCAAACCGTGTAGGAAGCTGAACTGTTTTACTGAAGGGCAATCATCTTCCTCAGTATCACCTGCACTGGGTGCTTCATTTTAGAAAAAGGAGTGATATTTCAAAGAGAGAAAAACACTAGCCGGAAGACTCCCGATTACCAAAATGATGCATAATGGGAGAAAGTCTGCACAGGATTCTTGCATTGATAACATAGACAATTTTAAGGATTTTTCTTTATAGAAACTATGCTAGAAGAGTAGAAAATGTAAAAGTGTAACTCTCTGGCAGAAGTTTGAATTTGCCTTTGGATAGACGCGTGGATTTCCTAAGACTTTCCCCTTTGGTCTTAGTTAGGATTATGTTCAGCTGCATATAACAGAAATGCAATTATGGTGGCTTCACCAAATAGGGGTTTCTTTTTCTCATACATTACGTCTGGACATAGGTAGGTGAGGTTAGTGTTGCATGACATTATCAACATCCTGGCCTTATTTTGTCTTTCTGTTCCTTCAACCTCATGGATACTTCATGGTTTCAAGATAGCGTTTTCTACCTCTGTAGAACTTCCTTCCGTGTTCCGGGCAGGAAGAATAAGAAAGTTACGAGGAGGAAGGGCTGGTACGTATATATCAGGAAAGCAAAACTATGTAGAAATTCCTGGTGGGTTTCAGCTGATTTCATTGACCAAAACAGGCCATATGATCAGTCTGTGCTGTAACAGAGTCTGAGAAATAATGTAGATATTTTTTTCTTTTCTTAGATTTCCTTTCCTTTCTTCTCCTCTCCCCTTTTTTTCTTTTTTGGCTCTACTGCCAATAAAAGGTACATGAGGGTTCTTTTGAGAAAAGCGAAGGAGAGGATGCATGTTGGGCGGGCAAGCAGTATGTTCTGTCACATGTTGCTTCAAGATCTTTACCAGGGTCCATTGTGATTTGGTAATGCCTGTGATGTTCTGACTGTTACTTGTACACCAGGCCTTCTTATCCTGATTTTGCTTGATTAGAAGTGGATTTTGTTCAGTACAGCTTTAGGGCACAGAGCTGATGTTCTCAAGGATTGTCATCCTGAGAGCTTGTTGCTCAAGGTCATTCTTCCACAGCGCTCCACAACAGCACCACCAACGACCCAATTGTACGTGCAGAAAGGCTAGGGAGTTGTGCTAGGTCAGCGGCACTGGGTACAAAGTCAAAGGCAAATCTGCCATCATTGTTCATATAGTGGCCCTGAGAGCTGACATCTGAAGGATAAGCTATGTTGATATTAAAACCCAAAGCAAATGCTGGTAGAACAAACTGGATAAATAGACAAATCCAATGGAGATTTTAACGTCCCTTATCATGTGCGGACAGTGAAATCTCCAAGATGAATCATATGTTGGGAAATGAAACGTACTCAATAAATTTAAAAGGCTTCATGCTTTCAAGTGTGTCGACTGATAATGATAGACTTAAATCAGAAATCAATAGCGTAAGGTATCTAGACAAGCCCAACCATTGGAAAATGAAAGAACTCCCTTCTGAATGTCAAAGAGGTCAAAGATAAAAAAATTCACAAAGAAAATAAAAACTTAATTTGACTGAAGTTATAATGAAAACATGGCAGTTGTGGGATGCCGCTAAAGCAGTACTTAAAAGAAAATTCTTGAAATAGGAAAGAATAGAGATTTAAGATCACTCTAAAATCCCACCTTAAGCTAGAAAAAGAAAAGAAACTTAAACCCAAATATATAAAAGGACAAAAATAATAAATATGAGTGTAAATCAAGAAATACAAAATGAACAATGGAGAAAATCATCAAAACCAAAGGTATCTGAAAAGATGAATAAAATCCATCAAACTACAGCTAGATTGATAAGGACAAAAAAGTTTTAAAAAAGACCAAAACTACTACTTTTAAGAATAAGTGAGAAGTTTTTTTTTTTAGTATACAGATATTAGAGGGATCAAAAAGGAATATTTTGATCAACTTTGTGACAATGTGTATGACAATTTAGGTGAAATAGACAAATTCCTTGAAAAACACTATTTTCAAAACTGCCATGGTAGAAAATCTGAGTAGCCCCGTAATAACAGAGTTGAATTTATCATCAAAATCTCCCCACAAGTAAAACTTGAGTCTCAGGTTGCTCTATTGGTGAATTCTAGCAAACATTTAAGAAAGAATGCAAATCCTACAGACAATTTCACTTAAAATAGAAGCAGAGGTAACAATTCCCAACTTTCACTAGGAGCCTTATATCAGGCCTGGCATTTAATTTTACCCTACTTACAAACTAATAAATTAACCTATTACTATTTCATAGATTCTGGCAGAAGACGTGAGACTCCTGGATCAGAGACAAAAGACTTTATTACTCACAGACAGCAAGCAGCATGAGCACCATTATGTTGTGTCTGTCCCCCTTTTTCTCGAGTCCCACAGAAGGGACACAAAGGGCCCAAGTAGATGCCTGCATGTGCAGTTAACTGCATTGTAGAGGGGGGATTCTGAGTCTGGAGAATCTATTGACCTGTGCCTGCCTAGTGACAGGGCCCTGATTGAAAATTAGGAAAAATGTCTTTCGTTTTACCTCAGTTATTGATGTGTTCCTAGCATAGGACAAATCACATGTGTTTTGGGATCCTGGCTTCACTAACCATAAAATCAGAGGATTTGGACACTGTGATTTCTCAGGACCCTTCAAACTCTATAATTTTTTTTTTAAGGTGGCTTCACATGCAGAGTAGGGCCCAACACAGGGCTTAAACTCATGACCCTGAGATCAAGACCTGAACTGAGATCAAGAGTCAGATGCTTGACTGACTGAGCCACCCAGGTGTCTCTCCAACTCTATAATTTTAAGTGACTATGTCCATGAATTAAAGAAGTTTGAAAAATGTAGTCTCAAATTATTTTCCGTGATAGAATTAAGAACATAAAACTAAAGACAAGGTAAACTCCTTCGGTCAATTTCTGGCCTGAAAGTATCAATACCCCACCCTATGATTCACACATTCATGAGGGAACTATAACTTCATAACATTTCTTTTTTTTTAATTTTTTAATGTTTATTTATTCTTGAGAGATAGAGACAGAGAATGAGCAGGGAAGGGGCACAGAGAAAGGGAGACAGAATCTGAAGCAGGCTCCAGGCTCTGAGCTGTTCAGCACAGAGCCCAACCTGAGGCTTGAACTCACGAACCATGAGATCATGCCCCGAGCTGAAGTTGGACACTTAACTGACTGAGTCACCCAGGCACCCCAACTTTGTAACATTTCTATTCAAGGTTTCACATTTGTGCTGCTCATAATATTATTTTCATATCCATTTCAAAATATCTCTTGACCCCTGAACATAATGGTTTGAAATGTATGGGTCCCACTTAGATGCAGATTATTGTTTTGATAAATACAGTACAATATTATAAAAGCACTTTCTCTTCCCTATGATTTTAATAATATTTTCTTTCCTCTAACTTACTTTATTGTAAGAATACAGTATATAATACACAGAGCACACAAAATATGGGTTAATCAACAATGAACTTGGTAAAGCTTCTGGTTAACAGTAGGCTATTAGTTTAGTTTTGGGGAAATCAAAAGACATACACAGATTTTTAACTGTGTAGGGGGGCTGGATACACCTAATTCTCACATTGCTCAAAGGTCAACTGTACTGTAGGGGCTCCTGAGTGTCTCCGTTGGTTAAGTGCCGGACTTCGACTCAGGTCATGATCTCACGGTACATGGGTTCGAGCCCCGTGTCGGGCTCTGTGCTGACCAGAGCCTGGAGCCTGCTTCAGACTCCGTCTCCCTCTCTCTCTGTCCCTCCCCTGCTCACACTCTGTCTCTCTCGCTCAAAAATAAATGAGCGTTAAAAAATTTTTAAAAATTTTTGATAAAATAAAAGGTCAACTGCACTTACGGTAAAGTTATCTTGACTCTTGCCTGAAATCTACAGACATGCTTCCCCTCAGTTATTTTAAACTTTTGATTTCACTCCTTAGGTTAGCATTTCTTAAATTCTGTTCCACATGATGCTATTTGAAAACAGTATTCCAGGAAAAATGGAGTTTTGGGAAACAATGGGTTAAATAAAGAAAGGTAAAAGTGGTTTCTTTTGTGCGGACTTCTAAGGGTCTTAACCATTCACTATGGAAAGCTAAAGGGGAAGCGTGGAGTACCGTTTCCCACATCTGTTTTACCTCTGAAAGGCAGTCTAAAACTTATACTTCGGAGATGCTATTTTGGGTTCTTCAGCATTAAGCCTTGTGATTATTTTACAGTTTGCAGAAAGTGCCTAATTTTTACAAAAGCTCTTAATTTGCCCTTTTATCACATTTTCTAGCTAAGAGATTTGTGTTGCCTTGGCCCTCCTGTGCTTTTTCTCATTCAGCTACATAAGAGAGAGAGAAATTAAGGATATGGGTACAAGAACAGTGGACCTACGTAATGGGGAAGTGAACGGAAAGAGAAGCCACAGGAGGTTGAAATGACTGAGTAGACAGATATATTCAGGCCAAGAAACTGGCAGAATGGAGGCGAGTGGAAATGGCAGTCAACGCAGACTTTTCTAGAAACAAAGTCCAGGCAAGACGAGTAGACGAGGCAGGATTGAGGCATCACCAAATAGGACTGGAATTGCAGATAATATAGTCTTGGAGCGCCTGGGTCTAAGGACCCCACCTTAGGGAGGAACTGAGTCTTAACACTTCTGGTACGTGAAACAAATCCTTCTTCATTTTTCATCTCTGGTGCCTCAGATCATTTTTCTCCTGTTAAATCACTCTTGTTGGCTTTAAAAGACAAGGGTTTTTAAGCCAAACTGCGTGAGAGGGCAACACTACCCTTCAGGTGGTTTTAGACTCAGATAGCGTCAGCTGTGGGATGGGTAAGGCCTGATTCCTGGAGTCCCTGATCTCCTAGTTGTCTTTCCCGCCGGGAAATCTGCTTCGATCAGAATCTTGACAAAAAGCCCCCATTAGACCTTGTCCGATACGATTAGGTTCCAAGCCTTGTACATTTTAAACTTTAAACCAACTCTGGCAATAACATATGTTCTACATGGTATCATGTTTGGCTCTGAGTTATAGAAAACCCGGAAAACAATGGCTTAAGCACAGAAAGGGATTATTTTTCTCACGTACCCAATGGTATGGAGATAGGCAGTCCTACAGTTGCTATAGCTGAGCTCCACAAGGTCATCAAGAACCCATTTTCCCTCCACAATGCCCTCTTCAGTGTGTGGCCTTTGCACTCATGTTTGCAAGATGGCTGCTGCTCCTCCAGACATCACACTCCTATTCCACACAAAAGAAAAGGGAAAGAGAGGTCCAGAAGGCTTTCCCATAAGGCTTTGTCTTGGGTTGAGAAGGAGTGGTTTCCCCAGATACATCTTCCCCTATCTTACTGGCCAGAACTGGGTAACATGGCTTTCCCCAGCTGCGAAGTTATTTGGAGAAGTGAAGCTATTTACACATGAACAGTGAGTATCATGTCCAACACAGTTGGAGGTGTTTTGTTTTGTTTTGTTTTAGCAAGAAGGAAGGGGAGAATAGATGGTGGCCAGCGACACACAGTTTCTGTCATATGCTTATCGCAGAAAAAAATTACAAAAACCAGAGACGTACTTCTCAATCGTTTTGTGCCATTTATTTATTCATTTAGCCCCTCTCCCTCTTTCTTCCCATCAATACCTTATTTGAAAATGAAGATGCTCTTGGCCTCAGGTAGTGACTCAAAGCTACCTCCACACTACATCCTTAAGTTGATGGTTTTCTGACACAAATAACTTGCAAGAAACATTTTTTTTCACCCCTTGGGGAAATTTAGTAGCCCTAAGATGGAACCTTTAAGAAAAGCAAAAATGTACATAAGGTGTGAGGGCAGAAATTGAACATGAGTTTCACGACAGACCGTCAGCATTTTATTTGGGTCACAAAACAGGCCATTTCCTGTCTTCTCAAAGCCCTACCCTTCTTAAATTTTTTTTTTTTTTTTTTTTTTACGTTTATTTTTGAGACAGAGAGAGACAGAGCATGAACAGGGGAGGGGCAGACAGAGAGGGAGACACAGAATCGGAAGCAGGCTCCAGGCTCTGAGCCATCAGCCCAGAGCCCGACGCGGGGCTCGCACTCACGGTCTGTGAGATCGTGACCTGAGCTGAAGTTGGATGCTTAACCGACCGAGCCACCCAGGCGCCCCAGTCCTACCCTTCTTAAATCACTGCCCTGTAACCCAGTGCGTAAAGACGGATGCCAGTGGGGCCACAGGGGTAACAGTCACCCTGGCCCGAGTGCGTGGCTTTTCGCTAATGGCTCTAGACACTGATTGCGGGGCCTGGCCCCGTTCATCATTGCTATCTTCGCCATCGTATACTTTTGAGTGCCCACGGGGGCACGGCATTGTGCTGTGCATAACGTTCCCTGTCCTCGTCCTGCTTCCGAATTGTGGGAGGTGTTGTTCACACTTGGCTCTGATCGCAAGTAATGCTGCCTGCCACTGTCAGCTCCCTAAAGCTACATTTTTTATGCAGATTTCCCAAAGGAATCTGATGAAAAAGGGACAATCCCACTTTTTACCTGAGTTTTGTCATCATTGATGGGCTTCCTCAACATGCCTATTGGTAGGCACTATTTTCTCGATGATGGAGCCTAGCAAGGACATCGCTGAGTTCGAGGTTTGCCAGAAATGTCAGGATTTGGAGGAAAAAGAGAAGGCTAATATTTATCAGTTCTGGGGACAGAAGTAAGTGCTTGATATTGCATTTTTTTAAAGTTTATTTGTTTACTTTGAGACACAGAGAGAGAGAGAATGCGAGCAGCAAGGGGCAGAGAGAGGGAGAGAGAGAGAATCCTAAGCAGGCTCCGCATTACCAGCACTGAGCCTGATGCGGGGCCGGAACTCGGGAACCGTGAGATCATGACCTGAGCCGAAACCAAGAGTCAGACGCTTAACCTACTGAGCCACCCGGGAGCTCTGATATTGCATTCTTAAGTTATCCCGCTGAAGGAATAATTACTGCACACATTTTGTAGAGGAAGCCACAGATGCTGAGAAAGTCCTATAAGCTGGTAAAAGATTAAAACTGAACTTGAGGGGTGCCTGGGTGGCTCAGACAGTTAAGCTTCTAACTCCTGGTTTCAGCTTGGTTCATGATCGCATGGTTCCTGAGTTTGGGCCCTGGGTTGGGCTCCACTCTCTCTCTCTCTCTCTCTCCCTCTGTCCCTCCCCCTCTCTCAAAATAAATAAATAAGCTTAAAAAAAAAAACTGAACTTGAATATGGGTCTTTAATTATCTTTCAAGTACAGTATACTGTCCTTTAAGAAGTGTCATAATATTTCACTAAGAGATCGTGAAACCCAACCCTCATGGGTGAATTCATTTTAACCTAAAGGAACCCATCAGTGACCCACTGATGTCAGTGGGTACAATGCACGAGGAAGAAGAGATACTTTCCCAAGGCAAGAGAAGTTACTTAAAAAGTTACAGGATACAGGGCATCTGTGTGGCTCAGTCAGTTGAGCATCTGACTCTTGATTTTGGCTCAGGTCATGATCCCAGGGTCATGGGATCGAGCCTCACGTTGGACTGAGTGAGGAGCCTGCTTAATAAATTAAAAAAATAAAGTAACAGGAATAAGGTGTATTATTTTCTTCAAGATGTATTGCATACTATGTTCTTTTAATGTAGTAGAACTAAAATTACACCGTATTCTTGTTTGTTTTTTATTTTTATTTTTAATTTTTAATGTTTATTTATTTTTGACAGAGAGAGAGGCAAAGAATGAGCAGGGGAGGGGCAGAGAGAGAGGGAGACACAATCTGAAGCAGGCTCCAGGCTCTGAGTTGTCAGCACAGAGCCTGACGCGGGGCTTGAACTAACAGACCGCGAGATCATGACCGGAGCTGAAGTCGAACGCTTAACCGACTGAGCCACCCAGGTGCCCCTTCTGTTTATTTTTTAAAAATTTTTTAATCTTTATTTTTGAGAGAGAGAGAGCAGGGGAGGGGCAGAGAGAAAGGGAGACACAGAATCCGAAGCAGGCTTCAGGCTTTGAGCTGTCCGCACAGAGCCTCACTCGGGGGTGGAACTCATGAACCATGAGATGAACCTGAGCCGAAGTCAGACGCTTGACCGACTGAGCCACCCAGGCGCCCCCATACTCTTGTTTAGTGTGGTTTCTTTCCCTGGACATATTCGCATCTGTTTTCTGCAAGTCCTCTGTCATACTGATAGTTCTTCTCATGATCTACCCTTGCGCACGACTCCCCTATTTTCTAGTAGCAATTTCTAGCGTGATGCTACATTTGACATGTGCTTTCTTCCCTTCGTTCAAGGGCTTTTGAGGCTTTCATACTCCTTCACATCAACCTCATTCTCCTCTTGCATTATTTCTGAGGGGCACTGGATGCACATTTGTTTCCTGAGTGTATTTCAGAATCTTACATCCCCCCTCAGGATTTCACGAGTGCAGACGGCCCTTGTGTAGCGTTTTCTAAGTCCCTACTCGTGCAAGCTTGAAGCTCCAGCTCACTTAAGTAAAGATCCAGGAAGAGCCTGAATGTTTTGCAGACCGTGACTGCAACTGTATCTAATTGTGCCTTCTGGTTCCTAGGTGGCGCCATTTTCTTTATTTTTAATAATTCCATCTGTAATGACTTCACACTTTATTGTATCTTCAAAAAGGAATCTTGAAGATCTTTTTTGCATGGTTCCTTCTTTACAGAATTTAGTGTAAAAGGCTTTTCTTCCTTCTAACTCTCTTAGCAATGGAGAGTATTTCTATTCTAGACTAAAGCCCAAACATGTACCACCAGTCTCCAGTTTCTTATCCTATGTTATCTGGTCTTTAACCCACATTTCCCACCTGGTAACTGGAGATGTACCCATGTTCATAGCTCTGCAAAGCATTTTCCATTAGCCTCACTGTCTTGACATTCAGGCATTGACTTTGGCAAGGACAATTATTTAATAATGTACGATTTTGCCACCTGTACTTGCCTACAATTACCTGATTGGTAGGAAAAAAAACAAAACAAAACAAAACGATCAGCTATGTAATATAACCTCACAGAGACTAAAATAAAATATAGAAGCAGATCTAAACATACTTTTGAAATAAATAGACCAAGTGGAGGAAAAGAGACTTACATGAAGAGAAAAAGAAAGACAAAACTAAATGCAACAGCCACCTCTCAAACACACAGAAATTAAACTTCATGTTCTTTGCGTATTTTAAAATCACATAATCATGATACAATTCCTACTCATCTGGAAGCAAACCAGCATGCAGGGGAATTATCCACAATAAAGGACTGAGGGCTCATGAACAAGGCAGCCTGAGATGTCCAACCTGTCCGTGTGAAAGTGATAGGTAAGAGATAGAAAGAGAAGGATCCAGGTGTGCCCAGCTGAGCTGGACACAGAAGGCAGCATTGGAGGCCCAGGCTGGGTGAAGACAGCTGTTGATATCGCAAGAGGACAAGAAAGAAGGAGAAATATATAGATCTGACCCATTCCGAGGTCAAGCAGAACTGTTCCATTTACTATTGGGTCTGGTCACGGGAATGTAATTAATGAGGTGTGTCATTAGAAATCATGTTGTTTCACGTGCTCTTATCATCTTATTATCAGCCAACGTGCGTGGATACTGTATTCATATACTGATGGGGGATTGCACGGAAGATAGTTTCATGAGTCAAAAACTATCAATCTATTGACAGGTAAAGACAATCAACCTATTACTTCACAATTTTGGAAATTCTTTTTTTTAATTAAAAATTTTTTTCTATTATTTATTTTTGAGAGAGAGAGAGACAGAGTGCGAGCGGGGAGCGCAGTAAGAGAAGGAGACACAGCATCCGAAGCAGGCTCCAGGCTCTGAGCTGTCAGCACAGAGACTGACGCGGGGCTTGAACTCACAGACCACGAGATCATGACCTGAGCCAAAGTCGGATGCTTAACCGGCTGAACCACCAAGGAGCCCCCACAATTTTGGAAATTCTTACACTGACATTAGTAAGGTTTATTTTTCTATTTTACATCAATTTCTTTTGTGATTTAAGCTTATTAATTTTTCAATTATTTTACCATCAATAGAAACCTCTGGTCACTCCCTTTCTTTCTCCTACATTTAAGTGTTTAATGACAATAAAGTTTCCCTTTCCTTTCACATTTTGATTCTTTAAGTTTCCTTCAATATCTTCTAAAAAAAAAAAAAAAAAGAAAAAAAGAAAGAAAGAAATTCTCCCACCGACGAGGTCAAATAGTGGCTGTGGGAAGGACCACCCACACTCTGACTAAGCAAGAAATTCTCAAGGGAGCAGAGCCCCTGTTCTGAAATAGATCCCTCACATAGGCCACCAGTTAATGTCCATTTGTGCACAAATATTTCCGTTTTAAAAATAAAACAGCCCTAAAAGAATTATATCATTTTTGTACTTAGTATAAATCCCTTTAATCAGAATATGACTGGCCCTCCCCCACCCCCCACCATCTCCACACACACTTTTCTTCCTGTTGTTCGCCCAGTCAGGGACACCAGGTAGCTCCCCCTCCGAAGCTCGCCTGAGGGGAAACATTTCTGAAGTCACTCTGAGAGAAACGACCTCAAGACCGTCCATTCCGCTGGGAACCCCACCACTGCCTTTGAACAGCTTGCCTTGGTCAGAGGTGTTGGAATGTATTTTGTCGATCTTTTTCATCATCTTTGCCTTGTATCTTGCCTCCATCCAAGACCTCTCCTCCTCAAACTTGGGAGCTAGTTGTTCATGGCTCACTAGCTCATAAAGACTTGTTTCTTAGGTCTTGAAGAGAAAATGGTGGGGGCACCTGGGTGGCTCAATCGGTCAAGCATCCAACTCTTGATTTCGGCTCAGGTTGTGATCTCATGATTCATGAGACCGAGCCCCGCGTCAGGCCCTGTGCTGACAGCATGGAGCCTGCTTGGGATCCTCTCTCTGTCTCTGGCCCTCCCCAGCCCTCCCCAAAAATAAACATTAAAGAAAAAAAATAAAATATGGTAGGATATTGATGGGTTCACTCACACACCCTGAGAGCTCCCTTTAGATAGCACGGCAGTTAGGGGGAGCTGGGACCCTCACTCCCTAGAGATCCAAAACCCTGCCGGCACAGAGTGGTGTCGACATGAGGACAGCTGGGCACTCAAAAGTAGGCTGTGTCACAAAGTCAGGAAAAGGGAAGGGAAACTTGGGAGTCCAAGAAAGGGACTTTAGAGGGGAGATAGGACAGTGAACAATAAGTAAGTAGCAGGAAGGTACCAGGAATCTCCAGAGGTGACGTGTGGTTAAGGATGAGAAGGGCTTGGTCAGCAACAGGTGAAGGGTTTTAGAAAGACAGAAAGTTTATAAAGAAAATTTCTTTTATACTCTGTAATTTTTACTTAAAGCTTTTGGAGACCATTAAAATGGAACTGGAAATTACCATCTGAGGTAAAACATTTAGCAGGCAACCTTGGGAGAGAAGTGATATGAAATGGCACTCGCTGGCATTAGAATAGGAGCTGGCAACCTTTTTCCGGAAAGGTTCAGAGAGTTTAGATGTTACAGGCTATGAGGCAAAACTGAGGATATCGTGTAGGTATTTATGTGACAAGAGAAAACAAGTTTCCACAAATTTCGTATTGATGAAATTCAAACTGTAATAATGACAGTTAAGTTCATTTTTAAAAATACGGGTCTACCAATGAGAAGAATGGGATTCTCCTTTTGGCGGGGGCTACATTTTGCTTAATTGAGGTTCAAACTTAGTTTTGCTATCGTCAAAATAAATTGCAGATTCATCCGTAAACTTGATCCATAATTAAACTTGAAGTACTTCATCTTTGAAGATATCTTTTCACGCAGATAGGTTATTGCCAAACACCAATGTCAACATAGGAGCATATGATTTTAATTGAGCACATTCATCAGCTGGCAGGCATATAGAATTCTATTATATTTTCCTCTTGATATCTGATTTGAACATGCCATTATATGGCATATTAGTAACTTCCAAAGGGAGATTAGGTAGAAGTTCAATTGCACAGTTAATTGAATTTTGAAATATGAAGGTTTTTTTTTTCTCCCCTTGCATTTTGATTAAGGTCTGAAAAATGCTGCCGGAAATATATGGTTTGAACTTGGAAAATATATCTACTGCAAATTTGTGTGGCAATGGATATCTTGTTTTTTGTCTTAACTTTCAATAGTACATGACACGTATAAAGGAGCTTTCCCCTACTTTGTTCCAAACAGCATTAGTTGTCATAGAAATGACTTGGCTGTAGTAGAAGTTTTGCACATACGCCCTCTTTTACCTTGTAATTTCATGGTGAATTCACGAAGAATGGATTCATGTTGAATTCATTATTAAGTCGGCACTAAAAGCTAATTTCCAACTAGTGTCTGAGAACAGTAGTTCAGGGTAGTACTTCCAACCACTTGAAAATATAAAAGCCATTCTCAGCTTGTGAGCTGTATGGAAACAGGCAGTGGGTGGGATTTGGTCTGGGGGTTTTGGTTTGCGACGTCGGGAATGACACCGATAGACCCTCTGAGTCATATTCCCTATGTTTGAATCCTGGCCATATTCACTTAGGGGACCAATGGTGCTGGGCTAATTCCATAACGTCTCTAAAGCCTCTAAGAGAGGATAAGAATTCTCCACTTCATAGACTTGAAAGGATTAAATGAAGGGAGTGCATAGAATAATATAAACAACTAGTGAATAGTTTTTAATACTAAAAATAAATGCCTACCATAATGCTGTAGATGAATAAAAAAAATTTGCTGTATTAGAATTACTGAAAATATTTTATGAATATGGCTATCGTGACACTCTCTCATTTCAGTCTTATTTTTTTTAAGTTATTTATTTTGAGAGAGACGGAGACAGCGCAAGCAGGGGAGGGGAGAGAGAGAGAGAGAGAGAGAGAGAGAGAGAATCCTAAGCAGGCTCTGCTCTACGCAGGCAGTCCCCCGATGTGGGACTTGAACCCACGAAGCTGTGAGATCATGACCTGAGCCGAAACCAAGCATGGGACGCTTAACTGACTGAACCACGTGGGCACCCTTCTTCTTATTCTTCATAGCCTCCTTATGAGATATGTATTCATAACATTTTATAGATAAGAAAGCCAAGGCTGTCAGCCTTGAATTCACTCAGTTCCTCTTCTCCTACCTGTCTATGCTCAACAAATCCGGCTTCACCAATCTTGTGCTATTCCTTAGCTCATCTCGTATCACCTTTCTCCAGAGTAGGTGCAGGTAGAGAGCAGGGCATCATTCATGGGTTTTGACCTTGAAACTGCCTATTAAAGTCCTTACATATAATCTGGTTATATGCCCATCTCCTTCCACACTGGGTGAGTCTAAGCAGCTAGGGGTGTGCCTTCTTTATTTTTGTATGTACGGAGATGACAATTGAGTAGTTTTTCAGAGAAAAACTATTGAACCATGTAACAATGAATGAATGAAGATTGTTATAAAAACGAGGTATTGTTTCATTATTATTCCTCATGAAGGACAATGGTCTTCATTCATTTATTTCATTGTGCTCACTGTTTTCATACTCTTTTTTCTTTTTTTAAGAGAGAGAGAGTGTGCGTGCATAAGCAGGGGAGCGGCAGGGGGCGGGGGGAGAGCGAGAGAATCCTAAGCAGGCTCCATACTCAGTGCAGAGCCTGATGATGGAGGGCTCGATCCCACGACCCTGGGATCATGACCTGAGCCAAAATCAAGAGTTTGGTTGCTCAACTGACTGAGCCACCCAGACACCCCTTCATATTCTTTTTTTATATTATGCTATTTATTTACAAACTAAGAGAAACCTTTTATAGAAAGAACACATGGATTAATGCGTGTTCATGTTCAGATCCCAATTTTGCCATTAAAAAGCTATGTGAACTTACACAAAAATTTCACCTTTCTGTTTATTTCTTAATCTAAAAGGTATCCTTAAGATCAAGTTCAATTCTGAAATTCTGTCACTGTTTTTAAACCTGCTTAGTGTTGATAATAGATTCTGTATTACGTATTTATTTTTTGAAAAATAATTTCTAAGATTTCAATTAGGATTCAAAAATATCTCGACTCTACATTGCTTTAGGAGATGAACGGCATCCTTTTATTTTTTGGTAGAAATACTTAAAAAAAACATATGTGGTATATGATGACTAAGTTTTAACTGTTTCCTTGAGGTTTTTTGTTTCTTCCTTTTGTTTTGTATTTTAATATATCCCAACAGTGGTCTACCTTGATGCGTAACTGAAGTTCAGCATTGGGCTTTTTAAGCGTCACTGCCAATAAGACGGGCGTCTTAACTGTGGCTTTCTGCTCATGCCGTCAGTAGCCCAAACTGAAAAGGACGGTTAAGACCCGGCAGGAGAAACCAAGGTAATTTCTTTACCATGTCCTAGAGATTTGCTTTCTCTGAGGCACCTCACAGATTACAGAAAAACTCTAGTCCGATGTCGATATGCATTTTTCTCTTAATCAGGTCAACGTTGACTAATGGTTCTTGATCTTTATTCCTGGAAACGGAATTGGTGATTGCTCTACACCTGCAACATAGCGCGTCTTTCTTATGACAGTAACCAGCAGCGTGTGCCGATGGCTTTAGGTTTCCAGGCACTTTTGCTTTCCTAAGGCCGGGTGATGGCTACGGCTGTCTTCTTCTTGTCTGTCTTCCCAGCCCCGAGCTCAGAGCCTGACACATAATGCCCGACTCAAACACATATGCACGATGAGAGCGTGAATGAAAGCATTAACACGTTTGATGCTCACGGCATTATCCCCATTAGACAGATGAGGAGAGAAAGGCTCGGACAGGTTAATGAAGGAACATTTTACAGGGTCACGGGGATGATAAAGTGGGAGCGCCAAGACTGAAACCCCATCTTCTGACTTGAGGGCCATTATCTTTTCAATTACTCCGGGATCTTCCATAGGATCTTCTACCCGCAAATCAGTAAGGCTGGGCAGGTTCTCAGAGCTGACCTATCAAGTCACGGTACTTTCAGAAAGTTGTATTATGAAGTATTCACAATATTCCTATTTGTCTCTAGCAGTTTTACGATGTTTAGAATTGTAAAGCAGCCATAAACTTGCTCAGCACAAAAGCACCAGGAGGGCCAACCGAGAAACCTGCACAAACGTTTAATGCGTGTCTGTAGAGGATTAGGGTCCCTGTAAACGTTCCGGGACACTCCCCAGGGAGTCCGGAGGGCTACGATTTCCCGCAACTGTTCAGAAGCTCCATGAAGCTAGGAACATTTTTGTGCTCCTTAGGCAAGTCTGTCATCAGCAGGCTCTAATTTCTAAGGTCAAAGAAAGAAAACGGTGATGAAACTTTCTCTGGGGGCTTTGTCTGCAGAAAGCAAGCTCGCTCATCCCAGACAAACCATTTCTAAGACAGTAACAATTCTGTTGCCTGCATTTAAAGACAGAACACGCCGTTCCCAAATACCATTGCAGTTTTCCAAAGGACAGTTTTGTTTTTTCCAGAAATGCCTTGGTGATTTTGTTGTTGTTGTTGTTTTGTTTTGCATAGAAGCACTGCTTAGTGCATCTCTTTAGTGAACAGGAAAAAGAAAGAAAAGAACAAGCAAGCCAATGATCCTCTGATGGCCTCAAGGCAGAGGATTGAGGACTTCTCTTAAATACAAACAAGCGTTCTAGGTGACACTGGTAAAGACTTTTCAAATCAGGCTAAAATACGTCAAACACTGACCCATTCAGAATGCCTCAGATTTAATGTTTTCTTTTTTTCCCTAGAAAAGGTTTATTTTCCACAGAGTTTCTAAGAAATCTTTTTAAAGGTACTGAAATCTTAATAATAAGATGTTAATATTTTACATTAAGAATTGGATTGGGGCGCCAGCCGGTTGAGCGTCCGACTTTGGCTCAGGTCATGATCTTGTGGTTCGTGGGTTTGAGCCCTGTGTCGAGCTCTGTGCTGACGGCTCAGAGCCTGGAGCCTGCTTCAGATTCTGTATCTCTCTCTCTCTCTCTCTTCTCAAAAATAAACATTAAATTTTTTTTTAAATCATTAAAAAAAAGAATTGGATTACATTTACTTACAGTGGCCAATCTTGGGTTCTATTACATTCAACATATGAATTTTCCTCTTTTGACAGCTACTGTTATAAAAATTACTGATTCCGCGCTTTCTAAATTTGTGCTATCAGCCCTTAGTATGTGTGTGTATATACATATCTATGTGTGTGTATGTTATTTTTTTAGAGAGGAAATTAATAGGAATTTAGTACCAGGACCAGCTACTGAAGCAATATTTTTGGATGTTTGTAAACTCTTTTGGCTGTGTAGGGGATGAAAAACCCTTCAGAGTTCTCAGCTGAGACTCCTGTAATAAAAGGCAGATTAACAAGAGGAAAACAGACAGACATCGATTAACACATATACCTCAAGCAGGCATGGGAGGTGCCCAGGGGGAAAAAAAGCCACCCCTTAAAAACCATTCTCATAAAGAAAGGGAAAGGAAGATAGGCCTCTTAGGGGGGAGGAAACGTTCTTAGGAAAGATGAATGGGCCCTCGTTAGAAGAGATGGGAGGTGTGATAGTTTGCGACACACTGTGTCTGGGTGTGGGGTCGACTTCAAGGCTCCTCTCCCGTGATGAGAGTCAGTCTTTCCTCGATGATGACGTTCCCGGGAGGGGATTTATGACAACTGGTTCCTTTTGGGGGAATCTGTATTAAGGCAGATGAGGGAGTTCAGAGAAAGCCTCTCCCTGCATTTCTTGTTTCTCAAGGGTTTTTAGCTCAAAATAATCAATACGCCAAAGAGGCATATTTTGAGATGGCGTATCATGCTACCCTTCACCTCTCCGCGTCTTTGGTATGTTCCTGGTAGGTAAGACATCAAAGCTTCACCTATGGGTAATTCCCTAGAGCCGGTGATTTCCCCAGTTTAATTAACAAGTTTATAACTAACTATGTGACTCTTTTGTATCTACGTCTGTAAAATCTACATTCTAAAGAATATTCATTTTGGGAGAATGAAGGGTGGGTTCAAATTTGGGGTTTATTTGGGGCATCTTCCTAGGTTATGAGCTTTACTGAGGGCTAGACTCTATCATTCATGACTATACCCTCAAAACTTAGTTGATGACCGACCATATTTTAAAAAAAAAAATTTTTTTTTTTTTAACGTTTATTTATTTTTGAGACAGAGAGAGACAGAGCATGAATGGGGGAGGGTCAGAGAGAGGGAGACACAGAATCTGAAACAGGCTCCAGGCTCTGAGCTGTCAGCACAGAGCCCGACGCGGGGCTCAAACCCACGGACTGCGAGATCATGACCTGAGCCGAAGTCGGCCGCTTAACCGACTGAGCCACCCAGGCGCCCCAATGACCGACCATATTAAACACTCAGTCAAGTTTTGTTAACTGACTGAATGAAAAGCAATGAAACCATATATCTCATGTGTCTATCCAGAAGTGAGCACACTAGGGTCAAATCTGGCCCATGGGCTGTTCCTATATGCCCTGCAAGCTAAGAACGATTTTTTATCTTTCTAAACGCTTGTAAAAATGATAGCGAAAAATATGTGACAGAGACTATGTGACCCACAAAGCCTAAGATATTTACTATCTGGCCCTTTGCAGAAAAATGTTTGCAGTCCCACCCATCCTTATTCCTTTAAAACAATTTTCTTTAATGTTTACTTATTTTTTAGAAACAGAGACAGAGTATGAGCAGGGGAGGAGCAGAGAGAAGGAGACACAGAATCCAAAGCAGGGTCCAGACTCTGAGCTGTCAGCACAGAGCCCGGTGCGGGCCAGGAACCGCGAGATCATGACCTAGGTCAAAGTCGGCTGCTTAACCAACTAAGTCACCTAGGAACCCTAGACCCATCCTTATTCTTAAATATACATATATGTTTATATGTATATTCTTTAGTCAGAATCCAGACCAATTTGTGAAGGGAAGCTATCCAGGGAGGTAGACCCTGGTAATTGCCTATTCAAAGTCATTCTCCTTCTCTCTTGTTCTATGAAGAAGTCCTATTTGGTTTGGCTTACATTGTACCTACCTCTAGGGATGAAATGTGGTAGGTCAGAGCCCGTCTTGGCTATTCCCTCTCTCTTTACTAGTGATCCGTCTGGGTAGACATGCGACTCAGTCCTGGAAGATGAATCTGAAGGGGGAATGTCCAGGGAGATATCTGGGAAGGATTTCAGTGCTGTTCTAAAAGGAAACATGTAGAAAGGAATATACACGTTTGTTCCCACTTTGTTCCTTGGGAACTTGTTTGTGGGAGGCCATGTTTTGGATCTCTGGCAGTCATCTCTTGACCATGAAGAAAAGACCAAACACGTCGTGGTGATGCCAACCTAAAATTTTACCACTGATGGGCTGCTGGAATGGCCTCAGAACCACCTACCTCCAGTCTTCTTACATAGTAAGACATCACGGCTTTCTGGTTTCACCATTGTTAACTGTGCACTGCGACACCTGCTGCGAAAATATCCTGATTCATTCAGGTTTTACATCTGCTCTAATAATGAGCTTGATTAAATTATTAGGTTTGTTTGGAATGAGGAGCTGTTTCAAATGACTCGGAGTCACGAATGAAGTTATGATGAAATTATCTATTATCCAGACAAGGATTAATGTAAGCTGGTATTGCATAAGCTTGGAAGCAACCATTTAGTATTAGATTTGTATGAGACAGGTAGCCACTTGGAGAAGAGAGTGGATTCAACCATGGAAAATCAACTTAATTTTCCTATCTGATTAAGAAGTGTGTGTGTGTGTGTGTGTGTGTGTGTGTGTTTACGTGTTTATTTGCACGTTCTGTGTGAACACAGAATGTATGCACCACACTTTATCAGCTATTGTTCAGAATGCAATAGACTAGGAATTCAGAAAGGAAATACCGCCGACCTCTCAATAAAGATGTTACAAATCCATGCCCCAGAGTTCATGCTCTTGACTTTCATTAAGAACCCCCAAGTTCTTCCCTCAATGCTCTTTTCAGAATGGCTAAAAACACAACGTTGCTGTGATATTATTTTACCCTATTTCATTTTGACATCCCAACTTGCTAATTGCATTTCACTGCCACAGAGGAAACTTCCCAGGGTTCACAAGTGCAAAATAATACTTTTCAAACTTCCATTAACTCTCCATTAGCTTTGTTAACTATTGCAACACTGCTACAAACTAATATTCAGCTTGATTGCATGTTTTCTGAAACTTTTCAAGTAATTTATGATGGAGATAATACTTTTCTCAGCTGTGTGCATATCTTACTTATCTATGTGTATATGTATATACATATGTATATATGTATGTATAGATGTATATGTATATATATGTACATATGTACATATGTATATATATGCAGCATCTCCAAATAATTCTTTGGATAGACATTCCATACACTCATCCATCTCTGACTTGTATTACCTTCTATTATTGGTTAGATAATCTGTAAAATTTCATGCATTATTCTATTTTTGTCCATTATTGCAAACTTCTAACTAACTGGTAGGGGTCCATACTTCCTGAATTTGTAAAGGGACAACTCTTTGCTCCCCACTAAGCTGCTTTCATCAAACAAATTAAGAATGAAAAACTTATTTATCTAAAGGGAGAAAGGGGTACATTTCCCATAATAAAATTCTAACATGCACATAGTGCTTTATGCTATAAAACACATTCGTATATCTTACATTATCCTCATAAAAACTCCATGAAGTCAACCAGGTATTGCTTTTTGTGTCCACTTCCTACTTAAGAAACAGGCTCATAAAGTTTAAGAGATTTGCTCAAGTCACTGTCCTGCAAAGAAACAGATTCTGACTCTAAACTAAGATCTCCTAATTCTTTTCATTTTTTTAATTTCAGACAGCGAGAGAGAGTGCACGCGAGTGGGGGAGGGGCAAAGGGAGGGAGAGAACCTTAAGCAGGTTCCACACTCAGCACAGAGCCGGATGCGGGGCTCGATCCCACCACCCTGGGATCACGACCTGAGCCGAAATGAAGAGTCAGAGGCTCAACCAACTGAGCCAGCCAGTCGCCCCGGATCTCCTAATTCTAATCTCCCCCTGAAGTAGGTCATTTGAACTGTTTTTCTGTTTGTTTTTTTTGTTTACTGTTGGTACTGTCACCATCTTTTTTAATGCGTTTTGGAAATAATTAATTTCGAAATAGAAATTTTGCAGAGGTGGCAAACTAATTAGGCTGGCTGACACCTGACATTTTCACTGAACTCGGTGAGCCTATTTAAAAATGTGTCCACCAATTTCTCTTTTGCAAACATACAGGAAAAGTAATTCACCACCTATTAGGAATGCATAGAAACAGTTTGGAAATGTTCGCAAACTGTGTACAAAATCAGCATAGTACATACTACTATAAATTCTATTGCTATGTGTCAGACGTCAATGTCAGTTGAAGATTGTAACAGAAAGTCTAAACGCGAAGGTCCCCAGTGAATTTACGACGCTATCTTCCTTGGCTTGTATTCTCACCAGACGACAGAATTCTGTGTACCTGAGGGTCAGGCTTTACTGGTGGTCCACATATGCGCAGTGTTCATTCCATTTTAATTAACCTCAAGACTCTAGTTTATGCAGAGCTTGGCTCCCTAATTATTTCCACAAAACTAGTGATCTGCCCAGAAATGAAAGGGGAGAGAAGATAGAAGCTGTTAGAGCCACTGCTAAATCTCACACAAATAGGCATGGGTACTAGAAAATATAACAAGTTACTGGTTTTAAAAAAAGACTCTTGTCCATATTATTTAAATTTTGTCAAAGGTGTTCCAGTTAACTCTAGAAAAGACTCAGGGGGTAATTCTTTTTGCACATTTGTCTATCAGTATATATATTGATAATATCAATATATCAATATATATATTGATAAATATATATATATATTGATAAATATATATAAATATATATATATATATATATTTAAAACACATTAAAACAATATGCCCTAAGGTAATAGTTCTCATTTTCATAATGTATGTGAAGAAGTATCCATTTTTTATCCTCGAAGGAGAGCTAAGACTGGGAACTGAATTCACTGTTATTCATTTGCTGGCCTTGGCAGAGAAAGGCCAGGATTATCTTAGAATCACGGCTTCATTATTGAGATAAAATGGAGGAGACTTTACTGCTCTTTATGTAATTAAATGCAATCATTATTATGAAAAATTTTCTGCACAGCTGTTAGGCTGAAACAAAATTTGCATTATCAGTAATCCCTTTATGTCTTTGACATGATTCATAGCTTCTCACATATTCCCTGGTCTGAAAATGAAATAGAATTTGAAACTTTCCATAGGTAAATATTATGTATTTGTTGTCTTAATATTGATTTTGTAGCTTGTTTTTTCTTTCTTTCTTTCTTTCTTTCTTTCTTTCTTTCTTTCTTTCTTTCTTTTTTTAATTCAGTGAGCCATTTAGATGGTAAAAGTGACAAATCTGGACAATTTCTCCTCTAAGTGACTCACAGATGAAGGGGCAATGGCCAAGCAGGTCATAAAATAGTCAGTTTGGTTTGTCTCAAACTTTCAGATACTGAGGGAATAGCATCCTGTGAGGCTGTTAATTAGGCCCCTCTGATGTCATAAGGTGCATGTCACAGTGGAGGCTATGTCATGCTCCAAAATAGGGATCTGGCTAGGTCCATGGTTAGGGACCTTGTGATTGATGTATTACTTGACCTACTTAACCATATCTGACAAAAGTTCCCCAATATGTTTACTAGTATTACAAATATATTTAATTTCCTTTGATTGTCTAAATCTCCAATGATTGTGAATGTAGGCAGAGAAGACAGAGGTACGGTATGCGGGGGTCCTTAAAACCACGTGTATCAGACCAAACTCAGTAATGAGTCCAAGCTCAGACCTGAGCTATTCCAGTCCTATGGTTAAGTGGCTCTATGCCTTTTCGGGAAAGAGTGGGAAGAGGTAGCAGTCCCAAGATCCTTCCTTAAGGGAATCTTATTCTTTATTTGAGGGATCCTTGGTCTTGAGAAGCAATCTATGTCTAAGAATTGGATGAGGTGGTCTGCTATTGCTTGATGATGTCACAGCCAGCCTTCCGACAACAGTAGAATTTGTTTATTCAGATCAAGTTGGACCCTACTGGTCTGCCCAACAATTTTAGTCCAAGAGATACCATAGTTAATTAGCAACTACTAAAAATCCCTATGGGGCAAATTTTTCTGATGATCTTTAGGTCCTCACTGCCTATTTTTATAATTACAAGCACCTTGTTTCAGGAAGTTAAGTGCTACACTTAGTCTTTTCCACTGTGGGATCCAACCATCCACACTGAAATCAGGGAGCCTATTTCCATGGCAGCATTTTCTGCCTTACTACCCAGACTATTACTAGAAATAGCTATTACAGCATCTTTCAAGATATAACTGTGTATATCTTTGTATAAAAATAACTATTTACAAGTGTTTAATTTGGAAACAATTTCAAACTTGCAGCAAAGGTGCTAAAAGCATATATGAAGCACATACAAAGCCTATTACGAGGCATATATGAAGCATATATAAGTATATACGAAGCATATATAAGCATTTATAAGCATATACAAAGTAGAGACGAAGCATGTATAAGCATAGACGAAGCATAAAAAAGCATAGATGAAGCATATACGAAGCACATATAAGCATATATAAACATATATGAAGCATATACGAAGCATATATAAGCATTTACAAGCATATATGAAGCATATATAAGCATAGACAAAGCATAGACGAAGCACATATAAGCATACATGAAGCACATACAAAGCACAAATAAGCATTTATAAGCATATACGAAGCATATATAAGCATATACAAAGCATATATAAGCATTTTTAGGCATATATGAAGCATATATAAGCATACATGAAGCATGTATAAGCATATACGAAGAACAACAATAATGCCCTTTCCCGGGTTCATTTATTGTTAACAGGTTGCCTCATTTGCTTTATCATTTGGATTTTCTCTCTCTCAGCATTTGGGAGTATGTTGCATACCTCTTGGACCTTTACCACTAAATACCTTATTTCCTGAGAAAAAAGATACATTCTCATATAACAATGGTACAGGTATTATCTTTAGTATATTCAACATTGATTCAATACTTTTGTTTCATCTGTCATCCATATTCCAATTTTGGCAAATTGACCCAGTAACGCCCTTTATTGAATTTGCTTGGCTTCCAGCATAAGTTCCCTAGGATTCAGTATTGCACTTAGTTGTCATGTCCTTTTAGACTCGTTTAATCTGGAATATTTCTAAGGCTTTTTTTTGTCTTTTATTATAGAAGAATTGTGCAGAATGCAATGCTCCCCCTCAAACCAGAATACCATGTTCTTCTTTTTGAGTTTGTTTTGGATGTTTCCTCAGATTAGGTTTAGGTTATGAATTCTCAGCCATAGTATGACATAGAGGGGATTGTGACTTGATATCCTTCTCAGGGTATCACTCCGAGAGACACACAGTATCTATATACTGTCTTTAGCCCCCTGTCAAGGTGTATCTCATTTCTCCATTGAACAGTTACTATTTTTTTGCCTTGCACTTGAGACATAATTGGTGTAAGGAAAATTTAAGGTCATGCAAATATTTTGCTCCTTATCAGCATCTGTCCCCCTAGTTTTTAAGAACAATTTTTTAACATTTGTTCATTTTTGAGAGACAGAGTGTGAGTGGGGGAGGGGCAGAGAGAGAGGGAGACGCAGAATCCAAAGCAGGCTCCAGCCTCCGACCTGTTAGCACAGAGCCTGTCACGGGGCTCAAACTCACAGACGGCGAGATCATGACCTGAGCTGAAGTTGGACACTTAACCGACTCAGCCACCCAGGCACCCTTATCCCCCTAGTTTTAGCATCAATTGATGATTCTTGCCTGTATCGGTATTTACTATTATGACTGTAAAATGATACTTTTCTCCAATTCCAGCACTCTCCCTCCATTTACCAGTTCACATGTGTCATTCTTCTAAAGCAAGAGCCCCTGTCTCCTTATCTTATATTTATATATTTTGTATATATGAGTGTATATGTTATATGTAAGTACATACATTTTGTATATAACTAGGAGTCTACACTAAAATATGGGAGATATATATATATATGTATGTATATATATATATATATATGTATATATATACACACATACATATACAAGGGGGAAGTATATACATATATATTACATATATGTTTATTTACATTTGTATATTTTAGTATGGACTCATAGCTTCCCATTTTTCCCCCAGTGGTTTATAACATATTTCTGTCTTCAATTATTTTTTTTTAATTTTTTTTTTAACGTTTATTTTTTTTTTTGAGACAGAGACAGAGCATGAACGGGGGAGGGTCAGAGAGAGAGGGAGACACAGAATCCGAAACAGGCTCCAGGCTCTGAGCAGTCAGCACAGAGCCTGACGTGGGGCCCGAACCCACACACCGTGAGATGGCGACCTGAGCCGAAGTCGGACGCCTAACGACTGAGCCACCCAGGCGCCCCAATATTTCAAATGCCTAGGTGAAGGGGGGATCGTCTAAGCCTCCTCAGGAGAAATTCTTACAGACTGAATGATTTATAGCAAATAAATCCATTCCATCCTTACCTCACTTCTCAGCTTCTCACTGAGGTGACTGAGTCAAACTGAGTGTGCTGACCAGATATAATCTTGTCAGCTAATAGGATGGCTAATTAAATATATTTGTTGATATAGTTGTAAGCATACCTTTTATGCTGTTGTTGTTATTAGTGGCTGCATTTTTAACTGAAGTAGAAAATCATAGGGAAAAAAATGAAAAATATAACTGTAGACTAATTGGCTTTGAAGCTTTGGGGGATTCATTTTATTGTGGAAGATTCAACTGAAAGGCAAATACTCATACACAGCATGAAAAGTATCGACCACCCGGAAACCACAGGAGAAAGTTCAATTGGGCTCGCAATGCTATCTGATTCAGAGGTGCATATACATAAACCAACTTTCATTATGTTTGTTTTATTTATACCTGTTTATCTCTCCTAGGCAAGCACTTACTCATTACTTCAAAAAGAATTTAATAAAAGGGAAAAAAAAGACTGAGATTAAAGAAAAAACTTTGTTGTTGTTGTTTTTTTTAAAGTATCTTTATTTTTATTTGATATCTTCTTTGGAGGTTTCCATTTTGTGGTCAATTATTTTGTTGCATTTAACATTTTAACATATGCTTGCAAACTTTTGTTCGTTAATACATTAGCCTTTGTAATTCTGGACTAAGAATATTTATTCCCCAACCTTTGATAGGAGAAGAATGTCCTCTATCAGGAAATAGAGAAAATAAGGTGGCCTATTAGAGTCAAGTTTTCAGTTACTACCTGTCCTTTTGTGTAGGAGAAGCTAACATGTAAGAACACTTTTCCAAGGCAAAGCCCTCTGACCGCTTTGAAGCAGCCAGCCTATATTGGAGCTTTGAATACCATTGGTGTGTGTGTGTGGGGGGGGAACCTTCCCTTCTGATTGAGTAGATCTAGAAGATTCCATTTTCCAAATTTCTCTGAATGATGCAGATTAACCTTTGGAATAGATAACCTTAACAGCTACACGGTGCAAAATTTGAAACCTTATTTTACACGGTATTTTCTAACTTACTGAGAATACATGTTTCCAACGATATCACCACAGTCAGAATATGCCCTAACTACATACAGATAATACGACACATGCAAAATGTCACTGTAACAAACCGGAAGGGGCATCTGATTTTTGCTGCACTAGAATTTAGATCTGCAGAACACATAACTATCAATTTCACTTGTCAAATGATAGACCTAGAGGACCATGGTACTTGATTCTTGAAATTAGCAATGAAAAGAAATGCTTCAGTTAAGTTAGTGCAAAGATTACGTTGGGTTGCATGTTCGAGAAGATGATAATTATCCAGAAGAGGCACTCATGTAAGGCTTTCATAAACATAAAGGGTATGGGGGAGCAGGAGAAGGAATCACAGGCAATCATTGATCATCATGAAGTCCACATATCTCCAGGCACAGTCCATCAATGTCCCTCCTCAGTCACAGAAGACACACTGCATCTTTGGATACAAAGTGCCAAGATATGAGGTATCTGGGTGGCAGGGGAGTCCAAGCTCAAGTTTACCAGATGACTCTTACAGCCCCACATCACACAGGCAAAGCAGGTTGGATAACTGGTTAAATCAGGTGCAACGCCTGCTTTGCCAACCCTATGAACACACATAACCAAGCCCCCACCTCTACCATTTTTGAATTTTTACTTCTCTTGTCTTGATTCACAATATATACGTGTTTCCAGATTCCTGATTCCTCATCTGACTACATTCTCAAAATCATTTATTCCCCTGACCGTTATCTCCTACCAACATTCACTATTGGCCTAGTGCAGCGATTTGGAAGAGAAAATAAGACTAAAGATGTAAAACTTTACCTACATATTTTCTGTTTGCAAGACTGTGTTTTATATTAGGATGTTTGGTGATACATTTGACGGTTTAAGTTGGTAGGATGGGAATATGGGGGTAAGGAATTTAAAATGGCTTATTTGAGAAGGAGGCAAGTGACCAAATTGCCTTATATGATATTTAGATGTAGGGCATTCATTGTAAATGTATCACCCATACATGGAGAATAGCTTTTGCTTACATGGCATTCACGTTGACAAGATGCTATCTGCATTTCTTATTTTTACATTCACAATTGCTTTTGTTAGAAAACCTAAGCGGTCTTATTAGTAATATTAGAGCTCTTAACTTTAAATATAGCTAGTCTCTGCCACCATGTGCCACGAAGAACATGTGCAATTACACTTCATTGTAATGTCACTGAGGTCACCTGGGTTGGAACAAGATTTTCTTGTCACTGCAACGGCCCTCAACACTCCCCTACAGCATGGATGGCTGATTCCCATCTACTTGCCTGTCTTACAAAAGCTGATTTGACTGTGCCTGTTGACCCAGGATGTTTTTCGAGGTTACCAGAAAGAACATAATTGGCATTTTCAGTTTGTTTAATGTCCTGATGAAGTTCAGTATCTCCCGAGTGTTTTCTATAGAAATCAATTTTTGGAATAAAGACTTTCTTGGTTCATCAGGGAGCATATGACCAAAAAAACAATAGCAAAATCAACATTAATTGAGTATATACCATGTGTCAACTTCTAAACTATACAACTTACATCATTTGATCCTTGACAATTTTATGAGACAGTAACTGCTATTATTACCCTTTTATGGATGTGGAAACTAAAGCATAGAAGGGTTTAGTAATCTGTCCAAAGGCATACAATAGGAAAGGTGTGAGCTGGTATTTAAACAGATATATTAGGGGTACTTGGGTGGCTCAGTTGGTTAAGCCTCCGACTTCGGCTCAGGTCATGATCTTGTGGCTCACGAGTTGGAACCCCGCGGCAGGCTCAGTCCTGACAGCTCAGAGCCTGGACTCTGCTTCAGATTCTGTGTCTCCCTCTCTCTCTCTCTGCCACTCCCCACTCACACTCTGTCTCTCTCTCTCTCTCTCTCCCTCTCAAAAATAAACATTAAAAAATAAATAAACAAATTAGCGAGAAAGTCCCCGAGTCAGCACAAGATGAAACAAAGCAAGAAAAGCCATGGTAACAATAATTTAAAAACTTTTTAAACTGTGGCTCTTTATACACATTTGTCCAAGGCATGGGCCTTAAGTGTTACATCCATTATCATGGTGTACGTTTTGGGAAATGACTCACGTGATTTGGTTAGACTCTTTACGCTGTCCTTCCAGACCCCAGGTAAGCTCCAAAGTTCTAGAGTTGCTTAGGAAACTTTGTATAAACAGGTCTGAAATTTGCCAGGGTAAGGGGGAAGGTTCAAGACATTTCATCACATTCCCTTTAGAAATCCACAAAGAATTTGAGACAAGCCCCCAAATTTCCCACTCTGACTATGAGCATGTTGCAAAAAGGCAGGAGTATTTGTTTGTGTTGTTCTCTCCTTCATCCCTGGAAGTTAGCATAATGCCTAGAACGTAGCAGCTGTTCAAAAAATGATGAATACATGCATTAAACAGCCACCACAGACCAACTGTACTGTTTACCAGATTCGTTCTACACTCTGGAGTATAGAGGAGACCGGCAACGTAGAATGGGAAGTGATTTCAAACGTCTGTCACACTGTCCCCTGTCCCACTTATTTCTCATCCTGATTGCTATTCCACAACACTTAGGAAAACTAAGATCCATGTTCTAGCCAACCAGAAGAGTTCCTTCATTTGGCATATGAGGTTTTCCATGAGGACAAGGCCAAGGTTTTCATTTACTAATTTAGATAGGGAATATTTTCTGAGGGCTTATTATGTGGAAGCCATTGGATACACAGGAACAAAGAAAATACCATATAACACTTATATAGGAATTACTATGCAACTTTTATAAGCGACATGTACACATACATGTCTTATATAGTATATATATAATAGACCTGACAGATCCATTATATATTATATATATATATATATATATATATATATACTTATTGAATCTTCAACAAATTTACATATGAGAAAATGAAGACTGAAAAGCTGGTAAGTGGCATAGCTTGGATCATGAATCGAACTAGCCATTCTTTTTTTTTTTTTTTTTTTTTTAACATTTGTTCGTTTTTTTGAGAGACAGAGTGAAACAGAGTGTGAGTGGGGGAGGGGCAGAGAGAGAGGAAGACACAGAATCTGAAGCAGCTCCAGGTTCCGAGCTGTCAGCACAGAGCCCGATGCAGGGTTTGAACTCACCGACTGCGAGATTTTGACCTGAGCCAAGTCAGATACTTAACCGACGGAGCCACCCAGCGGTCCGGCAAACTAGCCATTCTTTAGAAGGCATGTTATTAACCGGTAAGCTATGGTCCTCACTCCAACTTTAGCGGAAATGAAAGACACATAATCAATTACACAATGTTTGTCAAAAATTACAAGTATGACAAGTGCCATGGAGGAAGAGCAGAGGGTGTTTACGAGAGGATGAAAGGGAGGGAGGGTCGGAGTAGGACTCTGAGAAAATGACATCCAAGCTGGTATCTGAAAGGAGAGCAGCATTTGGCCAGGCTCAGCGCGAGAAAGGCATGCCAGCTAAGGGGAGGTCTGTGCAGATGCCAAGGCAGGGCAGGCATATTGTGTGCCGTGTCAAAAAGCGAGAGAAAAGCATTGTGCTGTGCACCGAGGAGCTGGGAGCAGGGCAGGGAAAAGGAAGGAGGAACATTCGGACCCAAGGTTGGGTCTTACAGACCATGCAAACATCTGCATACCGTTTTTATTCCACTAGGAAATCAGTGTGAGATTCTAGCAGGGATGTGACACGATCTTCTGTTTTATAGATATCACTCATTCAGCTTTTTTTACTTTTATAGCAATAAATAGCCATGATGATCAAAAGCACATTCTTTGACAAAATTATTTATTCCCTTTAACAGACGTTTTCTTCATTATTTCTGCATCACAGACAGCATGGGGGAAACGCTTTTGAAAACAGAAAACCTGTTTAAAACGGTTTTTGAACTAATATATATTTTAACATAAATAAACACAATATGTATAAAAAGCAAATTTATGAGATCTTTACATGGGACTGTGAAATGAAGAGATACTGTTCAGGGCGTCACTGTATGGGTGATAAGTTACCCAAGGTGACTTTTCCAAAGCCATCCAATGCTCACCGAAGGTTATGTGCATGTTAAACAACATTAGCACACTTAGATATTTAGACAGTACTTGTTATAAGGAGTCCCGATGCAGCGACACGCAAACTGTAAACTATTACAATTATTAATACACAATTCTACGACAGAACTAACAAACGGATTTACTATGTCACCCATATTTTAAATGTAGTGAATTAAAAGGCAACGATGCCAGCACTTCAGTGAAACTCAGTGAAAGGAATGCTTATACTGGCCTGCAGAATGAACTGCTAAGACTAACAGGTTTGCACAGATAATGCACGTTCTTGCCAAAACCACCGTCTAGAAAAAGAACATAGCTACCTCTAGGTTGCTCGGTGTTTGTCTCTCATTCATATAAAGAGCCTGTCTTTTCGCATCAGGAGTAAAAACCACGGCCTGTAACACCGGTTAAAAGCAGGCGCTGTGGCTCTCGAGAAGCAGGTGTCTCTTCCCGGCTGTGGGAGCCCGGCGGGGACTCAGCGCGGCACATCCAGGGCAGGCTCACGGTCCGGCAGCGCCCCCTGGAGGGCGATGGCAAAATAGCAGCCTGCCCGGCAACCGGGGGAAAAGCATGGTACCAGCTATCCTGACAGGCATTTCTCAGAAGCAGTGGGTAAGGCAAGGACAGACCGCAAGAATATGGAAGTGACAGGTTAGACAGCCAGAGAAATGGCATAATGCAGAGTCAATTAATGATCCTAGCAGCTTTCAAATGCTGAGAATTACAATTGGCAAAGGAGGGTGGCGCCTGGGAATTATTTCTTGGTAAGTCAGGGAAATCCTTCAAAGATTTGAACGTTCTTCCCTATCAGGACGTGCAAAAATATTTACATGGTGACTTAAAAAAAAAAAGCATCAATGCCGGTTTTTAAAAGGGCTGTGTTATTGAATCTGCCCCCTGCCCAGTTTGAAAATGCAGAGGAAAAGAACCCTATGAATACAGCCTAGAATATGTGCTACTGATTCTACTGGTTAGGGCGAGAGGCTGTCCTGTTGGTTAATTTCCCATTGATAAATTTTTGATACATTGATAAATTATCACTGGGCTCCCACCCAATTATACAGCAGATTGCTCATTCATATTTTAAGGTGGCCTAAAAATACATAATAGCCCAAAGATAAGCGGGAAATATTATTAGCCAGCTACCTGTTCTTTTTAATTATGCACAGGTGCAATTATTCTTTTAAATGGGGTTGGATAAGAGGCGCTCCTCGAGGACTGGAAATTCTGCAGAGGTAAATTAGAAGCGGTGGGGACAAGTGCAGTTTATCAATAAGAGGCATTAAAATGTAATTGGTATTTTCAGGCCGTGGCAAGGGTGTGTAAAGAGATGTCTTGCGCTCTCCCTTGTCCTGGGATTTCCGCAGGCTTTTGGCTCCCCGCCTTTCACCGTGTCAGGGCGGCTGGCTTTAGTGCACCGTGACAGCAGTATGATATGTCTTCGGTGTTGGCTTGAAACCTCTTGCTGAAAGTGTGACTTAAGTCTAGTTTTCACAATAGATTCATGTACAAACTCTTAAAATAAAATAATACCAGAGCAAATTTGTCTTTTTTCACTCACCACCCGCGGCAGAAATCAAATCCACAGCTTTGAAAAGATTTTCACTTAAGTTGTTGCGTGACCCCAGGTAATACTGCAACCACTTAGTAGCTCTATGGCCCGATGTTTTATGAAGCACGTACCTCACTCCACACCAGGCATGAGGCACTATGTTAATAAAACAGACACGGACTTTCTTCTTCGTGGACCCTAGAGGATGATTTATTAATCTTACAGCAGCAGCCATTGATGTGGCTAATTCGCTGCTTGTGTTTGAATCAAAGAGTGTAGGATGTTTAAGAAGGATTGGTTTTAGGTAGAAAGACACCCACGGTTTATTTCAGGCAATGGCAGAGTAAGGAGCCTATGGTGAGAACAAAGATCGAACCGTACAGGGTAGGGGAGGAGATGGTGTGGACCATCGTGCACCAGGCCCTGTGTTTAACACCGGCATAATTATCTAACCGGATCCTCACACGGTGTGGAGAAGTAGAGTTTTCACTTGAGGATATCCACATTTGAGAATGCTCAGGGGGGTTAACCTTGAGGAGCCATTAAATGCATAGCTCAAGATCATACAGCTGGTACGTGCAGATTTTCGTATTTCCTACCCTTAAACTAACTAGAAACTAGAAAATGGGAGATTTTAACTTTTTTTTATTTTTAAAAATTTTTCTCATGTTTGTTTTTTTATTTTGAGGGAGAGAGAGCATGAGCAGGGGAGGGGCAGAGTGAGAGGGAGAGAGAGAGCTCAAAGTTCTCTCTCAAGCAGGCTCAAAGCTGTCAGCGCAGAGCCTGATGTGGGACTCAGACTCACCAACCATGAGATCGTGACCTGAGCATATAAAAAAAAATTTTTTTTTTTTTTTATAATTTAAAAAACGTCTGGGTGGCATTGGTTAAGCGTTTGATTCTTGACTTCAGCTCAGAAAATGGGTGATTTTTAATTTAAAATTTTTTATGTTTATTTATTTTGAGAGAGAGAGAGAGAGAGAGAGAGAGTCTGACTTTTGGTTTCAACTCAGAAAATGGAAGAGATTTTTAAATGAAAGAGTTAAACTAACTAGGGCTCTGATACACACAAGCAGATATTATTAAAACCGCAGAGATGCCCCAGACAGGCACCATAAGGGGACTGCAAAATTGTGACCCTCACCACTCTCCGTATGCTTTGTTTTCTTGCTATTAGAAACTACCACCTTCCCCTGCTAATGCTGACTCCATACGGAAGGCTCCAGAATATTATGATGAGTAGACGTGAACCTGAAAGTTTGAACTGTCTGTCAGGAGTAATCTCCAGGTTTTAAAAAAAAAAACAAAAAAAAAAAACCTCTTAAGCTGTGTGAACAGAAACCATTCAGTCAAGAGCAAGGCATCAGAAGTTCTTAGCGGGAGGCACCCAGGAGGTCAGAGATGAGGGTGGCCCCATCCTCCATGCTTCTGCCTCCCCCAGCAGACCAACCACGCTCCAACGAAACCTAATGCCAAGTCAGAACGCCTGCCTCATTTGCTTCACTGTTTTACCATCTGACATCATCACATGAAGAAGGGTGAGGACAGTATAAGATACTTGGAGAGACGCAGCACATTCACATAGCTTTTATCATAGCATCTTATCGTAATCATTCTATTCTATTATTAATTATCGTTGTTCATCTCTCACCGTGCCTAATTTCTAAACTTAACCTTATCATAGGTATGCATGTATAGGAAAACACAGAGTATATACAGGTTTTGGTGCTACTTGCCGTTTTAGGCATCCACTGGGGGTCTTGGAACAGATCCTCGGCGGATAAGGAAAGGCCACTGTTTTGCAGCCTGTGGGCACTCGGCTAGGGAAGCTTATAACATGAAAACAAACAAAATAAAACAAAAAGGCTTTGCCTCCTTTCCTTCATAATGAAATGCTGACACAACCTTAATTATAGTGTTTTTGGACCACGGCTTCACCATATGCGACCGAGGACCATAAATATGTCATGTATTGGTTCTTAGGGGGAAAAAGGTAGAATATACTCTTTGTAAAAATCATATTTTTATGAGCCTGCTGAAGAGTAGCTGAATGTTGAATCAAATCACGAATTCTCCAGACCATCATAATCAGAGTAGGCAAAGTATATATTTGCTCAGGGAAACATCTGTTAAGAAATTTCTCCTGAGTCTCATCAGTAGCTGGCAAGCTTTACTGCTTTAACTATGTTTTCATTATTGGCCTGTCTGCAGAATAGTTTACGCTGGTTGTCCTTCTATCATTAATTCACTAGTAAAGAAATAACCTTGTTAATGGCCTGCCATGGCTGATAATGCTCACAACAGAATTTGAGTTAAAAAAGCCACTCACTGGGGCGCCTGGGTGGCGCAGTCGGTTAAGCATCCGACTTCAGCCAGGTCACGATCTCACGGTCCGTGAGTTCGAGCCCCGCGTCAGGCTCTGGGCTGATGGCTCGGAGCCTGGAGCCTGTTTCCAATTCTGTGTCTCCCTCTCTCTCTGCCCCTCCCCCGTTCATGCTCTGTCTCTCTCTGTCCCAAAAATAAATAAACGTTGAAAAGAAAAAAAAAAAAAAATAAAAAAAAAAAAAAAAAGCCACTCACTGATTTGTATTTTATTCCACTGTACTCTCGAATTTTATATGCAGGCAAAGAGCTTTAAGAAGGATATAAATAGTAAGGTATGAAATGAGTATGAATCAACCAATGGTGTTTACATTTACAACTCAGCTACTTCCGGAGTATTCGAGAAGCTGGGTCTTTATAATGCTTTGTTCGCAGGGATCATGCCGTCACTTCTAATACTTCTTGGTGAAATTACTGAAATTGGTTAAATTGTATGCATAAAGAAATCTGTTTTTAGCCCAAAAGAGGCACATTCTAGCAAAATATATTTTCATCAAATTATCAAGCCAGTTATAGGAAATAAAGCATTTTCTAAAGGAAAAAAAATGGAGAAAAACCGGAAAATCACCCTCTCTGACACATTTATCTCACAGATGTAGCCCACATGTAATATAGCCAATGAGATACCATCTGAACAGAACAGACCCACAAATTTTTTGCATAATATTTTACAGTTGACTTGCAGGCAAATTAATTTTTTTAATTGTGATAAGAGTACTTAATATGAGATTTACCCTCGTCACAAATTATTTTTATTTTTTTCAAGTTGCTTTATTTTGAGAGAGTAGGAGGGAGAGAGAGAATTTCAAGCAGGCTCCATGCTGTCAGCACAGAGCCTGATGCGGGACTTGAACCCACGAACCATGAGATCATGACGTGAGGGGAAACCAGGAGTCAGATGTGCAACTGACTAAGCCACCCAGACGCCCCTAGATTTACCCGCTTCACAAATTTTTAAGTACCCAATACAGTATTGTTAACTGTAGGCACTACCCTGTAGGCCAGATCTCTAGAACTTATTCATCTTGTATAAATGAAACTTTTTCTAATTTTTTAAAAATGTTTTTATTTATTTTTGAGACAGAGAGAGACAGAGCATGAGCAGGGGAGGGGGCAGAGAGAGAGGGGGACACAGAATCGGAAGCAGACTCCAGGCTCTGAGCTGTCAGCACAGAGCCGGACACGGGGCTCGAACTCACAAACCGCGAGACCATGATCTGAGCTGAAGTAGGCCGCTTAACCGACTGAGCCACCCAGGCGCCCCTTGTATAAATGAAACTTTATACTTGTTGAACCTCTCCAAATTTCTCCAACCCCCACACCTTTGGCAACTAGCATTGTAACCTCTGTGTCAATGACTCTGAGTATTTTAGCTGTCTCATATAAGTTGAATGATGCAGTATTTGTCCTTCTGTCACTGGCTTGTTTAATGTAGCATAATGGCCTCTAGTTCATCCATGTTGTTGCATATCGTAGGATTTCCTTCTTTAAGACTAAACCAATGGGGCGCCTGGGTGGCTCAGTCGGTTAAGACTAAATGATATTCCAGTGTATATATATACCACATTGTCCTTATCCATTCATCCGTCAATGGCCATTTAGGTTGCTTCCCAGTCTTGGTTATTGTGAGTAATGCTGTGGTGACCGTGGTGGTGCAGATACCTCTTTGAGAACCTGATCTCGGTTTGGAGATATGGAGAAATTGGAACGCTTGCACACTATTGGTGGGAATGTAAAATAGTGCAGCTGCTTCGGAAACCGGTACGGGAGTGCCTCACAAAATTAAAAATAGATCCACCACAGGATCCAGCATCCTGCCTCTGGGTATATAGCGAAGCAAATTATTTTTGATCTGGTACCTGCCAATACCAGATAAAAATACCATAGAATTGCTAATATAGAATAAGATCACAGCTTTCTGTAACCTTTTCTCTGGTCCAAATATTGATACAATTTGGTCAAAGACAAGCAGGAACAAGAATGAAAGTAATGTACCTCGGGCGTGCCGTATTAACCTGCGGTTGCTGATGCTACTATTAAGTTTCAGTAATTGTTTAGGTCATCAATCTCTGGCAAGAACCTTTCCGAGTGCTTGATGATATCGCATGCACCAAGCTGTGCCACATTAAAAAATAATGAATCTCTGTCCAGGTAAAGCTCTGCCCTTTGGCTATCATAATGTATCACCATTTGGTTTACAAATCGGTATTCACTCTGTTAAATAGGAAAAGGGTCCATGAGATTTTACCAACAGATGAAATGTTGGCGCTAGCTAATATCGGGACTTAGGGAGTTGGAAGTGCAAGTGGAAATCTGGAGAAAATGATCATAGTTGCCTGTAAAATAAATGACTTTGGTGAATTAAAATCACTGCGATCTGCTAGTTAAATAATGAAGATTATTTATTTAAAAGAGCATGCACTCCACAGAAAAACTCAGTTAAAACTTCCACCCTTACCTAAGCATGACTACATCATCGTACATAATTTTGGTAATTTACAAATTTCAGAGGAACGTCTTTCTAATCTTTGCTGTTGGATTCATGAAGCTGTTAGCCACAGTGTGGTCTTGTTATTCTAATTGTGGACAAGAGGCTTTTATTTCTGATAGGCAATCTTTTCCCTGAACACACAACGGAAATGACTTCCTTTATCTCTTCTGCTGATTGGTTCATAAGGCAGCTGGCTGTACGTCACTTCTATGTATCCTTCCTTATTAATCCAAGGCAGCATTTTATAAATATATTGAAGGAAATTTGTGCACTGCTTGCTACAATTCCTTTCATCTTATTTTATTTTTTTGACTTAAGTATTTTGTCCTGCATCTGCGTTTTGCATGATAGCTGTATTAATTCTGGCTCAATTATCATTTTTTTTTGTTCAATGAACATGGTAAAACCTCCATTTTTATCAGCAAATCTCTTCAAACATAGAGAAAAGTATGGAAACAATAAAATCACCACATAAGAAAACACTGCTGAACTTTATAAGATCTTTAACAATTTGATAGATTCAGATTTTTCAAAAAAAAAAAAAAAGATTAGATAAAGAACTATAGGGTTTCAGCTATTCTCCCCCGACTGCCTCTCTTCCTTTCATTCATGTCCTACTCATTAAAATGTTTGTAAATTTCATGTACACACTTACATCCTATTACTGCCCAAGGATTTATGCATAAACACTATGTAATATTTTGTGTATTTTCAGTTATTACACAAAACACTCTGAGATTATGAATATCATTATTTAGCTCGCCTTTATTTTTCAGTATTCCATTTTTGACTTTTCACCATGTGAACATATATATCCATGGTTCATTCGTTTTAAGGACTGTATATTATGCTATCGATGGAGTACATCACATTGAGCAGTTAGGCCTGTGTCCACTTTTTCACTGTTATAAACATGAATGTCCCACCATATGTCTACTTGCCACACCGGCTAGGGTCTCTCTAGAAGAATATATACCTAACCATTCAATTGTTGTGCATATATACAGCTTCACTAGGATACTGCCATGTTGCCCTCCAGGGTGTTTGTATAACGACACTTTGGACAGCGTATAAAAAGTGGCCCATTTTTCCACAACCTTATCAATGGTTAACATCAAATATTTTCAACTTGTCAATCTGATGGATGTGACGTAATGTTTTAGTATTGTTTTTCATTTCCCTGCTTAGAAACGAGTTGGAGTATCTTTTCATATATTCGTTGGACATCAGTTTGTCATTGGATTACATATTCATATCCTTTTCTCACTTTTTTGGTTGGTTGGCTATTTTCTTATAAGGAGCTCTTTATGTATTTTTATAACTAATCATTGTCAGTTACGTGAATTGCAAATAGTCTTTCCTAGTAGCTGGTCTTTTTTTTTTTTTTTTAATGTTTATTTATTTATTTTTTGTGTGAGAGAGAGCCCAAGCAGGTTCTATGCTGTCAGTGCAGAGTCCAACGTGGGGCTCACACTCATGAACCGTGAGATCATGACCTGACCCGAAATCAAGAGTTGGAGGTCTAACTGACTGAGCCACCCAAGCTCCCTGGTAACCATTCATGTACGGTCTCTATAGTTGAAGGGTGAGAAATTTGATGCATTCAAATTCATCAGTCTTCCCTTGTATGTTTTGAGCTTTTGAATCACGTTTAAGAAATCTTTTCCTACCTTGTAGCCATAAAGATATTCTATTATGTCTTCTTTCAAAAGCTTTGCAGATTAGGTCTTTCATTCACTTAGAATGGATTATAAGGTATATCTCTTATTTTAATTATGTATGACAAAATCTGTTCTCACAGTAACATTTGGTGAAGAACATCCTCTTCACTTAGTTTTAATGTTCCTTATGTCGCGCATCAAGTTTTTAAATATTCATGGGTCTGTTTTGTCCACTCAATTGTTCTTACTTTGTTTTTAAAATGAATTTTGTTTCATTGCTCTCCCTTGTATCAACTTTTATAATAAACCCACTAGAATTTTGCTTGGAATTGAGTTGAAATTAGTAATTAGTTTGAAAGAAATTATATTTTTATTATACTGTGGCTTCAACAATGAGCATGATTTATTTCCATTTACACAAGTCGTTATTTATATTATTCGGCATGGCATTATAATTTCTGTTAGGTTTATTCCTAGTTACTAGAGTTGCATGGAGATTTTGTTTGGCTTTGATATTTGGCCCAAACCAGATATTTAGTGTAGCTTCAACCTTGGTCTTTAGAACATTCAGTAGCTGCAAGCCAACTACAGTGTAATTTCTGGCATCCCTGAACTTGAGTGTGACCAAGAATTCTGTGATCTCAAAGGTTTCTTTCATATTTAAACAGAGTTACAACATCAGTAATACATTTAAGACATGTTATTTGGATTTACTGTGAATATCTGAATGTTCATTTACAAATATGTGTAAATATTCTAGATGTTATCTGGAGCAAAATTCTCCTTATGTTGTTTTTGTGGTGAAAATATGTTATTTTGAAATGAAAATATTTACTATTGCAAAAGTATAATGCTGTAGCAACTAATAATAACTAAAATGTTAATATCATGAAAAGAACTATTATAAGCTTTCAAATAGTTAAATATGCAAAATAATAAAGCTGATGACTAGATTAGAATCTGAGAATGAAATTGGAACATTAACAGAGCGTATTTGAGTTACGTAAGAAAGACCATTCAATACTTTTTGAACCAACAAAGGCTTATACAATTTAAACAATATAATTCAGAATGGTAGAAACTATAATTCTAATCTTTGTGCAATTTGTTCAGTGTACAGCATCCAAAAACTTAAATGAAGGAAACTAAGAACTCTAACTTGTAGATGTTTAACTCCCTTTAAGGACGTTTTTTTCTCCTTAAGCAACTGTCATAGAAATGAACGCCCTTTTAATGGCATAGGTGGCCCATGCAGTGACTGACAAACACCCTAACAGATGAAATTACGGAGATATAATCTCTCCTGCATTATGAAATTTAAAAAATAATTTTGACCACAAACCTTTCAAATAACAAAATTGTAGTAAAATTTGTATTTTTTTAATCAAATTTCAGATTTATGCTCGTATTCTAGAAGCTCGTCTGTGGTAGTCATATTTGGCTTTGTCTCCACTGTGGTTCTATACTGATTTTAACATTAGGGCACTTGATCTCTGACCAAAATGTGCATTTGATGCACCTTTGCAAGATGCTAGAAGTAGTATTTGATAGTACCTACTAGTGCTAGATGTGTTGAATGTAATGGTTAATATAATCTTATTTCTTTTAATTTTATTTCTAATTACCTATTATTAGGGTATTATTGAATATTATATTCATCTTTTATCTACGAAATTTGATGAGCTCATTCATTCAAAGAGTATGTAGATTCTTGATTTTTCTGTGTGAAAAACGATATTGCCTGCAATGAAAGACTGACTTGTCTCTTTCTTTTTAAGTTTTACATGCATGCTTTATTTTCCATATCCAGTTGGAGAGATGGCAACAGAGAACACCTTTCCCTTGTTCCTATCCCTGTGGGAATTTAAACGTTTTTGCCTATATAAATGATGATTTTTGAGATAATGCGTTTTATCGGCTTAGGCAGAATACTCTTTTACTTCTACATTGCTAAATTTTTGTTTGTTTTTGTCATGAACGAGTATTGATTTTGGTGAACGCTGTTTTAGTGTCTACTGAAGTAAAAAGATCTCTCCTTTAATCAGTTAATATAGTTTATTGAATTTACCTTTTTTTTTTATGTTGAAACATCCTTAAAATTTAGGAAATAGCCTATTAGTTACCATATATATATATATATATATATATATATATACTGACTGAATTCAATATAATAATATTTTAATTAGAATCTCTCTGTGTTCAAAAAGGAGCTTTGTCTAAGATGTTCCCTATTTTTGTATTGTCTGTCTACTTTGAATATCAAGTTAATATTGGCCTAATTGTTTTATTGTTTTGTGGAGGACCTTTAACTCATTTTTTTTTTTTTATTCTCTGAAACAATAGATATAGATCACAACTTATTTGTCTTTTGAAGGCTTGGGGAAAACTTCTTATAAAACTGTCTAGATTTTTTTGGTTATAGCTTTTATGGGGGACAAAGCACTATTTTTGATAGCCTTCACTGATAATGGTTATTACTCCTTCACCTTTTCAATTTCATACATAAAAAATGGTGATTTATATATTTACTAGAAAGTTATCACTGCTGTTTATGTTTTCCAATGTATTCCCATGACACTGTTCCTAGTATTGCCTTAGAATTAAAAAAAAATCTAATGTGTCTATAGTTACATTCCCTTTTATTGCTGATAATAATTTGGTCTCTCCTTCTGTAATAAGTATTGCTGGGAAAAAAATATTTATTTATTTTTGTCAAAAATCCCGATACTGGCTTTATTGATTGTCGTCACAGAATATGTTCTCTTTGACATCTGTTGAGAATTTTTGTGATACTGTGAGATCAAACATTACATGTATACGTAAGAGGAATTTTTAAAAAACCACTCTCAGAGTTCCTTGGAAAAGTGGTTGGTTCCATGGCTGGGGCAGGGAAAATGAAAGATGATTCTGGGACTTTCTGTTATCAGAAAGTAAGAAAGTTCTTAAAAGAAGAGTAAGGGCCTGTTGAAAGGGCAAAAGAACAACTTGAAGAGGTCCCAATGACTCAAGGTATAACAATTTGGGAAACAACATAAATAATAATAGTGACTAGATTTTAACCCTAGTAGAATAAAGAGATATCTGCAAGCCCACACTAATATAAACAAATAAATACACAGATCTTACAAAAAAAAAATCCAATAGTAAATGTGTGAGAGAGGGAAACGTCTTGCCATTAGAATACTACAGTAAACATGATTGCAGGCAAGATTCACCAATGTGGGCTCAAAACACCAGGTAAAACTGCGGAGAAACAGGATACTTGCTTAGTTTCAAAGTATCTCCCTTAAGACACTTCATTAAAAAAGACGAAATTATAACTTGAGAGCGAAGAAGCCTGTCAGACACCAACTGAATTGAAGTTAACGTCCGCAGTAATGAGACGTAAGGCATTATGTACTCCATGATAAGATGTACTGAAAGGGGCGCGGCCTAACTGTGGTATTCTTGCCCCAAATGCATGACCTCTATCTAATTATGAGAAAACATCAGACAAACCCAAACCGAGAGATCTTCCATGAAGTAACGAACCGGTACTCTCCCAAAGTGTGATGTTCAGGAAAGACAATCAGAGGCTGAGACACCATCACAGACTGAGGACTAGGGAGAAATTAGGACTAAATGTGGATTCCTGGATCGGACAGGAAACCTGGATATGAGTGGGAAAACTGGTGAAATCCAAATAGAATCTTTAATTGTGCTGTGCTGATGCTAAGTCCTTAGTTTTACTACTTATACTATGTTTAGGCAAGATGTTAACATAAAAGAAAGTTTTGTAAAGGCTATCTGGAACTCTTGGTGCTATTTCTACAATACTTCTGTTTCAAATTTGAAGATAAAAACTTCACAAAAGAATACATATTTTATGTTTCTTGTATGCAGGATTTATGCATATGTACTAGAAAAGACTTATTTTTTAGCACAAATCTTTATTCAGTTCAGTTTCTGTTATAGTTGTATGAAAATCAGCCACTCTTACGCTGGGATTACCAGTTCTGTTAACAATTCTTTGTTTCTTTTTATGTATTCTGAGGTTGTGTGGTCAGGGGCATAGAAGCCCAGAGTTTTTCTCTTTCATGGAGGATTCTGTTTTCCTTTTATCCACATTAATGACATTTGCCTTTAATGTTATTTTGTCTAATTTTAATATTACTAGAACATCTTATGCTTAATCATTATTTGCACAGTGTACTTTTCCCATTCTTTGATTTTCACCTTTTCTGTTTTTGATCTTTGTATATTTCTTGCAAGGAGATTACAGATAGACTAGAAAATACAGTCACAATTTTTATCTTTTCATGTAAAACTTTAACCCACTAATATTTATTATAATCACTGACATATCTTGGTCTTGTAAGAATCTTTTATTTTGTGTTTAATATCCATGGTAGTGTTCAAGATCTCTTCTCCCTTTCTTCTGAATGAACAGACTTCTTAGCTAGGCACGTGGCTGACTGCAATAAATTATCACACATCCTAGCCATTCTGGAGGTAAGCGTGAGCATGTGGCTAAATTTTGGCCGGTGGGATATAATGTATATTAGCCTCCCAGAGTCTTCCTTAGAAGACAATGGGGGATGCCTTTTCCTCTTCTTTGTCCCTTCCATCATTATTGTGCCTGATATAAGGATGCTTCCTTAGACCATGAGGTTGAAGACCATCCCCCACCCAGGGATGGCAGACTGGTGAGTTGGAAAGTCTCTCAGGATAGCATTGAATTAACCATACCAGCTCTGGACTTCTTTAGACATTTACGTGATTAACATAAGCACAAATCAGTATGTGTAGTGTGTGTGTGTGTGTGTGTGTGTGTGTGTGTTTCCTATAGCTGAATCTAGTCTTAACATACACACCATTTCTCCCATAATTTTTCTCCTTCTGTGACTTTTATTTGGGTTGATAATTTTCTACACTCCCATCTTTTTTCTCTGTATGCATGGAGAAGACTATAGCTGTTATCCTTTCTTTAGCAAACATACTTCATTATATATTTTTAAATACAGTCAAAAGTTATTTCTATCTTCTCTGAAGCAAGATGCAGTCCATATTACAGTCAGACAGGCAATGAATTTCTGTGTTCCCATTTTTATCATTATCCAGACTCAGTGGTGACCAGCGAAACTCTCTGTTATGATAGAAATGTTCTGTATCTGAACAAACGTGGTAGCTATATACGGCTACTGAGCACTTGAAAGGTGTTTAGTATGACTGAAGAGATGAATTTTAAGTTTTACCTAATTTAAATCTGTTTGACATTAAATTTTAATAGCCACAGTTAGCTAGGAGCTAAACTATAGGACTATGCATGTAGAGTTTTAATTTTTGTTGTATCTCTATCATTTAAACAAAGATGGACCAGGACATATCTAAGCTGTACTTCCTGTCTGGGAGTCCTGTCTCTCTCTTCTCCTATGATACTTTCAGGGTCTTCCTTAAATCCCATTATCATTCATTAATTACCCTCCCATCCTCACGGAGTCGCAAACTATTCTTTCTCAAATCATCCAATCTAAACCCTTTATTTGACAGATGGGAAGAAAAGTAAGAGGAAAATTAAAGTGAATTCATTTTATGTGGCATTTCATATTCTGTCCTGGTTACCACTGACTTTTAAAAAGTTATTTTCAACATACTTGTCTAATATGACTACATTAAATATTGCTTGTAATAACTGTTGATTAAGGATGAGAAATATTCTTTCTTGTATTGAGAATTTTTTTTATAGTATGTTATTCTGCAAGTCTAATAGGCATGCTAAAATGTACCATAATTAATGGTGGTCATATGTAAATCTTCATTTGAGAATATTAAAATAGTAAAGTGAATGAACACCCTTCTCAACATAAGTTTAAATTGCTCTTATAAATACAAATGTTAGTAGATATCCTATAACTGCAGTTGCATTGTTTGAGTTTGATATGATAATCTGGCATAAAATACTGTAACATCCAATTTAGGAGGAAAAAAACCAGGCAAGATATATTCCAACTCTAAAGACTTAGTTTACCTTGTTCATTACTAGTCTCATTAAAATGATGAATAATATGACATAGACCTTAGGAACATGAGCAACAGTGAAACGACTGAAAAGTTACCATCTTTTTGTGGGAGGGTACGTAAAGGTTTATGTCTAAGCATCCTGAGATGCCGACAAAGAAACTTCTTTTGGGCAGGGGAAAGTGCTGCCTGGTAATTTTACATTTTTAAAAAAGTAAGAAGTAAGGTTTTTAAAAATTTAAATCTCATTAGACTAGAACAGAAATCGAGAGCTCTAAGAGACGTTAGAAATGATCAAATCCAATCCCTTTGCAAGTAATGACACTGAATTTTAAGGAAGTTAACTAACTTCCCTTAGAAAACACAGCGAATTAGCCAGCGTCAGAAGTACAACTGAGGTCCGCCGTTGCCTGTCAAGTACGTTTTCCACGGACCAGGCTGTGTCGCTAGATGTCATGTTCGTTGAGAATGTCGTTAAGGAATCTGAGACGGTACATGCACTACGAGATTTATTCTACAGGAAAGCTCAAGTGACCTTTTGCTTCCTTTGTAGGACAGAGTGGAGAGTGTCACTTCTCTGCATCGCCACTCCTATGGGCTGAATGAACTTCCTGCTGCCACTCATCCAAGATAAAAGGGGTATCATTAACGAAATGCCTCTACCTCAACATTTCCCGCTACTTCCTTCCCCCCCACCTTTCTGCGTTAATGTTAATAACCTTTTCTCTCCATCGTTTGGCAGTCATTATCAGCCAGCAGAGAATTTTTCCTCGCGAGAGGGCTTTATTTGTTCAGTGAGATTTCGTCAGCATCTACCACTGACCAGAAACCATGTAAAATAAAATGGAGTGATCCGTGACCTTTTTGTGGTAAAGGTAATGCTGATATATTCTTTTTTTTTAAAAAATGTTTATTTACTTATTTTGAGAGACAGACAGAGAGAGAGAGAGAGAGAGAGTGTGTGTAAGCAGGGCAGGCCAGAGAGAGAGGGAGAGAGAATCCCAAGCAGGCTCCATGCTGTCAGGGCAGAGCCTGATGCAGGGCTCAATCTCCCAAACTGTGACATCATGATGTGAGCCGAAACCAAGAGTCGGACGCTCAACCCACTGAGTCACCCAGATGCCGCTGGCATGTTCTCTATGTGTGCAGCAAACAGGATGTCTAGGGACACAGAGTAATAAATCGAACTAATCACAAAGATCTTGGGGCACCTGGGTGGCTTAGCCAGTGGAGTGTCCAACTTCGGCTCAGGTCATGATCTCACGGATCATGGGTTCAAGCCCCACGTCAGGGTCTGTGCTGACAGTTCAGAGCCTGGAGCCTGCTTTAGAGTCTGTGTCTCCCTCTCTCTCTGCCCCTCCCTTGCTATACTCTCTTTCTCTGTCTCTCAAAATATAAATAAATGTTAAAAAAAAAAAGACACAAAGATCTTAAGTGAGAAAAGTATTGATTGGCTGGGCAGATGAAAGCCATTGATAACCTCCATGATTAAAGACTGAGGTAAAAGGAGGCATGACTTCTGATGAAGTTACAGGGCTGGTGCTGGGTGCTCAGCTAAGAGTCAAACCTGAACGTAGGAGGCACCTGATGGCTTCTGAGAGTAAAGTGGCCCAAGAATTGGATGTCTCCCTGCACATGAGGAACAGTTTAAATGGCAGGGACCAGTGAGTGACCTAAAAATGGATTTGGTCAGAGGAAGCCATTTGGAGTTAAGATCCCAGGGATGATAAGATGATTGATCAGTTTTCTCCAGGAGAACAGAACCAAGAAGGTATGCATCTGTAGACAGATGATAGATGATAGATGATAGATAGATAACACTATGGACTGAATTGTGTCCCTCCCACATTTATAGGACCAAGCCCTAACCTCCCAGATGACGATACTTAGGGATAGGATTTGGGGAGGTAACTGGGTTTGTTTGTTTGTTTATTAATGTTTATTTTTGAGAAACAGAGAGACAGAGTGTGAGCAGGGGAGGGGCAGAGAGAGAGGGAGACACAGATGCTGAAGCAGCTCCAGGCTCTGAGCTGTTCAGCACAGGGCCCAACGCGTGGCCGAACCCACGGACTGTGAGATCATGACCTAGGCCAAAGTTGGATGCCTAACCAACTGAGCCACCTAGGCGCCCCGGTAACTGAGTTTAACTGAGGTCATGAGGGTAGGGTCTTCAAGATGGGATTAGTGCCTTGAAACAGAGGAGACAATAGACGGTTTGCTTCCTCTTCCCCTCTCATATGAGGGCAACTGGGAGTCCGGACTTTTCAGCCTCCAGAACCGTGAGAAATAAATTGCTGTTGTTTAAGCCATCCAGTCGAAGACATTTGGTTATGATAGTGAGAGCAGACTGAGTGAGTGAGACATTGAGAGAGAAAGTGATTGATTGATTAATTGATTGATTTAGGAACTGTACGATACTGTGAGGTCTTGCAAATCTGAATTATGCGCAGCAGGCCAAACAGGCTGAAAACTACCACAAGGGCTGATGTCCCTGTCTTGAGTTTGAAGTCCAAAGGGTAAGGGGACAGGCTAGAAGCTCAAGCAGAACTGGATGCTGCAGTCTTGAGGCAGAAACCAGGGATGGAGTGTAGAAATGAAAACAACAATCTGCCTTTGCTCAGGTCATGATCTTGAGGTTATGCCTTGGGCTCTGGGCAGACAGCTGACAGTACGCATTCTGCTCCGGATTCTCTCTCTCCCTTGCTGCCCACCCTGCCCCCCACTTGTGCTTTTGCTCTCTCAAAATAAATAAAGAAACTAATAATAATAATAATGATAATAATAAAAACTACCTTTGGAATTGATGGCGAATGCCTGGAGACACCCTACTGGGTGATTCATCCAGAGAAGTCACCCACTTGGTGGTGACAGTAGGTGGGTGATGTATTATACCTTCCTCATTCTTACAATATATTCAGAATCATCTTGAATTTCCTCTCTTTGATGGCCCAGGATGTAACATGAACAGTGCATACCTGATGGTATTTTCAATGTGTTTTCGGCTTAGTAACTCTGCTGTATTTTTTCCTTTGCCATCACAATATTTAATATTGTCATATAACTTTTTCTTTGTGTCCCTTTCTTGAAAATACATTTACTATTGCCAATACCACTGTCATTTCACATTTACTGTGTGGTTAGGAAATATCATGGTATTACATGCTATTAGCATCACGTTCCCATTATCTACCTCTGATTTTTTTAAAAAAAGTTTTAATGTTTTTTTAAAATTTATTTTTGAAGGCGAAAGAGACAGAGCATGAGCAGAGGAGGGTCAGAGAGAAAGGGAGACACAGAATCCAAAGTAGGCTCCAGGTTTTGAGCTTTCAGCACAGAGCCCAACGTGGGGCTCGAACTCATGAACTGTGAGATCATGACCTGAGCCGAAGTCGGGCACTCAACCAACTGAGCCACCCCGGTGCCCCATCTTTGATTTTAAAGGGAATTAGCTTTATTATCTGTATTATAAAATCTAAAAAAACAAAAGCAATGTGCATAAGATTATGCAGAGGGAGCCCCTGCTTCGTATTTGCAAATCCACAGATACGGCATATGCATTTATCTGTAGCGCGAACATAATTAAGCTGGGCGGAAGCCATTCATTGTACCACGGTAATACTCATTCGACATTTAAACACAGAGAGACTCTTGGCCCCGATTCCAAGATGACAATAGCCTTCCTTGAGAAAAAATATAAAAGTTAATCCAAAAGAAATATTGACATAAAAAATTAAATCGGCAAATCTTATCCATAAAAAAATATAAAATTAAATTGTGTTCAGAGCAACAAAGAAACACAGTATTACTATTAAAATGCTGCCACTTACAAAAAATTTTAACGTTTATTTTATTTTTGAGAGAGACAGAGACAGAACGTAAGTAGGGAGGGGGAGAGACAGAGGGAGACAGAGAGTTGGAAACATGCTCCAGGCTCTGAGCTGTCAACATGAAGCCCAATGCAGGGCTCGAACTAGGGAACGGCGAGATCGTGACCTAGGCTAAAGTCCAACACTTAACCAACTGAGCCACTCAGGTGTTCCAAAATGCTGCCACTATTATACTGTATATATGTTTTAAGAAAATGTAGCAATTCAACCAATCAACCGTACCTTCCCATCAGCTCTACCGATGAAAGAATCCAGTCAAGTTTTGTACATTTTCACTTTATAGATTATTTTATAAATACTGGTTTAAACGTTCATGAAACCAGAGGATTTTTTTTAAACATACCTACTGGATAGTACACTAACATTTGTACTCAAAGGAAAATAGGGTCAGTATACTTTATGCAACTCCAGTCTGTAAAGGGAAAAAACAACCGCTCACGGATTGCAATTGTTTGATTGCAAATGGACTTTACAGGGTATCAATTAGGAATTCCATACACGTCTCGCTCTCTGCCTGTTTAACCTCCACCTTCTGGGGCTCCAGTACATGAAGTCAAAGAAATGCAGGTACCACCCAGCAGAAGCACCTTTGGAACCTTTTTCAATGCCCCCTGCCCCCAATTCTTTGGATTACATTAAGTATATTGCTTGCATCTATGCAGAGCACTTTAAAGAAATTACACTCCTCTCCCACTTGATACACTTTTAGAGCACTATAATGAATTAGTCCTCTGGTACTTCAAATGTATCTAGAAAGTTTTATATGCTGTATTTATGGCAGATCTTCCTGGGCATTGAAAAAGTATATCCAAGTAACTTTGAAACCTTCCTTCGAAATTCTCTTGTATCCATCAAGTAAATGACTAAATTAGCAGATAAATACATTACTCACACCGCTGCCTCTGTGCCTATATCACTAGAAGCAAATGGGCAGACATGACTAATTCATGCCCTGAGATGTCTGATCGGCCAATAATAGAGATAACGGATAATGTGACTCTAAATTCAAATTCACCTCAATTGCTTCCCGGTGGCACGGTTTTCCTTTTATATTTATAAAGCCTATTTGTGATAGATAAAGCAATTGGAGATGGGGATGTATCTCCAGGAAACATTAGAAAGTTGCCTTCGTTTTCTTTTCATGGACGACTTAGCATTTTGAAAGCATTTGCCTGCTTTTCCTCTGTGTCCCTTGTCAACATTTGGAGACAGCCAGGGTGCACTGCCATTTCTTTTACTTAATAAGTGTACTTCTGAGTATTTCAGCATTTTCTCATCAAGCAAGTGTAAATGTTAACAGCAGCTCGGCTGCTGAGCGGCAATGAGTTGCAGGATTTATCTGGATGGAAATATCAAAGAGTGCGTAATGGCTGTTGATATTTCCCCTAATGTTTTCCTTAAGAAAATATTAAAAGTTAGAGGCACAAGTTGTAACATTTGATTTCCTTATGTGTCAAAGTTATTCTTTGGGCGATAATTACCACATTTATTTGCACTTCCCATTTGCAGCATGTCTTTCTTCTTTAGTAACACAAAGTGCCAACTGCTCCCTCCGAGTTTAAAAATTAACTTCTAGTTTCGTGTTCTTGAGATGAGGGTTCTTTAAAAGGTTTTGTAATATTTATTCAAATTATAAATAGATTGAGATCTATTGACTCCGAATTGACCAAATCAATTTCTGTCTTCTAACTCGTGCCACGGTATAATTATCCCTCATTTCATTTTCATTGTGTTCTTATTTTTGTGCACATGGCCATCAAAGATCACTTACGGATCCGTCTTGTATAATAGTAACGTTGCGTGAAGAGCTATCCACCGAGTGACTTCGAAAGAGAGCCATAATTTAGGTTAGGAAGAAGGAAATTGCACAGTGCCCTAATGTCGCGGGAGGTAATTTAGCGGTAATCATTGAGTATAGCCGACAGGCATTAATTCGGTATTGTTCATGTAGCAATCAGAACTATTAAAAATGTAAGTGACAAAACTCCACTCAAATCGCCTTAAGCATACATTGGAAAAGGGATGTTTCACAGGCTGAGAAAGTCGGGAGGACGAGAGACATCAGGTGTGGCTGGACCATATCAGGCGAGGTCTGTACACTGCCTATTGCCATTTCTAAGTCCTACCTCGTCCCTCTGGCTTGATTATCAGGCTGTAATCATCGCCCCCCGAGAGCATCAGACTCCCATCACTCTTGCTGCTAGCGCTTGCCTTTGAAACTAGCACATCTCTTTCCTCCCCATTAGGAAAACCCTTAGCTTGATCTTCATTGGCCTGGGTTAGGAGATAAACTCAATCTTGAATTGATCTCTAGGGACGGGGCTGTGTGGTTAAGTCAAACCTAGGTCAGATGCCGTTACCTGATGCTATGGGTTGGATAAGACTTACCTAAACCACGTGCACCCAGTGGGGACAAAAGCCTAAATTAGCACCGGATATTATGTGCTGCCTGACATCTGAAACCAGATGGGCCTCGAAGAGCTGAACCACAAGATCCCGCCTGGTGCTGCCCTGCCGGTAAGGCCTCAAACAATGCTTCTTGTCAGGGGGACCAGGTACAGTTCCTGCTAATCTCCCAGTGGTGGCCTGCCAGCCTGTTTTTATTTAATGTATTCAAACGAGCTAATCACATCCTCCTGCAAGAAATGAAAGGGCACTCCAACCTCTTTTTTTTTTAATGTTTATTCGCTTTTTTTTGGGGGGGGCAGGAAGGGACAGAGAGGGAGACAAAGAATCCCAAGCAGGCTCCCTGCTGTCAGCACAGAGCCCGACGCGGGGCCGGAACCCGTGAACCACGGGATCATGACCTGAGCTGAAGTCGGTCGCCCAACCGACTGAGCCACCCAGGCGCTCCTGCACTCTACCCTCTTGATATGACAAAACCTGCCTCCTACTGTCCCTGGTTCTTCACTCTCTTCGTGCAACCTCCATGTGGCCTTGTGTGGCCTGCTGTGTCCTCTTCCAGATGACTGCAGATATGTGATCAAAAAATGCCAAGCTCCTCTGTCTGGTGTCACATCTCATGTCTCCAGCCATCCCCATAACCCGAGGGTGGGAATCCTTCCTCACCGATGGGGGTGAATGAGAGGTGGTTAAAGCAGAGGTGCACTTCTGAACATTAGGGGTGAAATCCACATAAGGATGGATGAATGCGGGGTGAGTCCATACATCACTAAAGTTAATAAGTTCATTTCAGTTTAAAACCACAATTTAATTCAAGGAATATTCTCTGCATCTTTAGAATTCTTGGTAGGAAGAGAGAACAAAATGAATAAATTTTCCTAGAGAATTTGGGTATACTTGGGAGTCATATCATTTCAGCTTAGAACCCCTTACCTGGTGCAGGAGGTCAGGATTATAGGGTAAGGAGAACAAGGACTGATTTTTCTAGCTGAGGAAGCACTGTGTGGTTTTCTTTTTTTGGAAATCTACTATACTCATTAGCATTTTTAAGGCTCTGATAAGTCCTGTAGTAAAAATAATCATATTTTATATCAAGACTTTCTCAGGCATATTTGACAGAGAAGGCATTTTTCATATCATCTATTAATATTTAATGGAATAGTTTAATAGGATTTAAGACTTTTAGGGAATGCTGAAATATTCTTCAACTATGACAAGTTATATTTTGTAGAGTTTGTTTAGAATACCGTGGGTGTACCTTAAATCTTAATAATACTACAGGATGTAGCCATTACAAGTGGATATGGTAAAACATCTGAGATCCATTTCTGTGATCCTGTCCTTCAGAGAAGGAAGATTACATGTAGACATCTTGAATTAAGTCAACTATCTGAGTTAGACTTTTTCATTCATTTCTCTAGATTAAATCATTTAAAGGGCATTTCTTCCTTACCATAATTTTGGAATGTAAATCCAATTCTTATAAAACCAGAAAAATTATCAAGAGCATTGTGTCTGCTTTTAAAATAAACCCTAGGGGAGAAATAAGATTAAGTTGAAGCTTCCTGACCTAAAATACCAACATATTTTAAAAGACAAATATTTCCACTACCGATTTTTTTTTTTTTTTGAGAAAACTATGAAAAAACACCCACTTCTAATATTTGTCTTCTGCGGTCTTTACCACATATCCTTCTGGAAGAGTATATTGAAAAATAACATATGAAGCAAGCTGTGATAAATGGTTCGTATGAATTTTCTTCACATTTCTTATTACACAACAAAGAATCAGTCGTGCCAGGAACAACAACAACAACCCACAACCCATGAGTAAGTAGTTCAGATTTGTCATGATTTTAAGTATATTTCAACTTTTTTTTTTTTTTTTAGAGTGGGCCAACTGATGACTATGTCAATACTTATATTATCTTTGTTTTCTTTAATATGCACTATGTAATTAGCAGAATTTGGGGGGTATCTTTTCCAGGAAGAATATGACTGGTTGGCTTGATGGGGATGGTTTTACTTCCGACAATAAAGGCAATCATGATGGGGAAATAGGGAACCAATGTAATTATTGTTATTTTGAAACAGTTACGTTAAAATGAGTAAAGGGGGGAAGGAGTCTATTTTTAAGTCTTGTAAAAGACATAATCACAAGCATTTCGATGATTTAAAAGTAAAATATCTTAGATGGAACGGAGATTAATTGTATTCATTAGCATAGAATTCTAACAGAGGGGCAACATATGGGGACCTGGGGGATGTTTCATCTTTGAGACTGAAGTCTTCCAAATTGTTAAAATTTCATAACGTTCTGCTGGGTCCAGAAAATTTATTTTTCACACCTATTCCATTATTTTATTTTATTTTATTGTATTTTATTTTATTATATTTTATTATATATTATATTATTATATTTATTATATTTTATATTATTTTATTTTATTTTGTTTTGTTTTATTTTATTTTATCTTGTATTTAAAAAAATGTTTATTTATTTTTGAGAGAGCACATGGTGGAGGGGCAGAGAGAGAGGGAGACAGGGAATCTGAAGCAGGCTCAGTTTGTGAGGCCGGGCCCCATGTCAGTGCAGAGCCCAAGGAGGAGCCTGAACTCACAAAGTGTGAGACCATGACCTGAGCCGAAATCAAGAGTCGGATGCTTAATCGACTGGGCCACCCAGACACCGCTAATATTTTTTAAATCAAACATGTTTGAATCTTCTCCGCTTCTACACTGACAATATAGAAGTAAGTAAGCTATGGCTACAGATCAAGGGGCATATTTAAAAATTCCCATGATTTTACTTCTCTCCTAGACAGTTATTTTTGAGTTTATATACATGATACAAAATAAAATCCTCTTGAAATATAGGTGGATGACCAACTCTGTATTGATAATTTCGCACCACTGGGAAGAGTGTGGTGTGTGTGTGTGTGTGTGTGTGTGTGTGTGTGTGAAGTCCCTAATCCTTGACAAGGAAAGCACGGGTGTTCAGGTATAGGTCGCCACACTTCTTAGTACTCCACAGTTGTAAACATGTGACGATCTGTGTCTTGTCACCGTCCAGCTCTTCCTTGAGACTCTTAAGTGCTGTAAAAGCAATCATACTAGAGTGCTAGCAAATTCTCTCATCGTGTACCCAAATACATACATATACATCTTTCTTATTGCTGCTGTAACAAATTGCCACAAATGCGCGCATTTCCAGTTTTATAGGTTGGAAGTCTCACTGGGCTGAGATTAAGGTGTTAGCCAGGGTGTGTTCTTTCCGGAGGCTCTCAGGGAGAATTCACTTACTTCCTTGCTTCTCGCGCTCAGAGAAGCCGCTCGCCTCTCTTTGTTCCAGGCTCCTTCTTCAACTTCGAACCGCACAGCTGTGCCTTCCACTCCCTTTCTCCGACTCTGACACTCTCGCCTTCCTCTCGAAAGAATGCTCACGATCACATTGGGCCTGCCCAGATAATCCAGGGTAACCCCCCCATCTCAAGATCCTCACCTTAATCACATCTGCAAAGTCCCTTTTGTTGAATCTAATAACATACTCACAGGAGATTACGGCACGGACATCTTTGGGGGACATTATCCTATCTCACTCACACATACACACACGTGTGTATATATATTTATATATAATGGTATGATTCTCAGTGTACAAATTTAGGGTTAAAGGAAATAGAATGTTACCGATTTTTTTATAACTCAGGCTGTCTTTTGATCACTGATTTTCTCAGGATCTCCAAAACAATGGCAGTCACGTCAGGGCTGTGGCCATAACATGTCAAAGCCCAGGGCGGGAACGCGTGAGGGGCACCCAAGAGGGTCCCAGCTCTTCAGTTCGCCCGGGTTGGCCGCCGAGACGCCCCTCATTCCTATTGGAGAAGGCACATGGCTGAGAAGCAAGAGGTTATCCAATTCCTATGTCACACGTAATCATCCATCCATTCACGCAATAAATATTCATTGAGTGCATTTGTGTGTGGGTCCCTGTACCCTTGGAATAGAAGACATGAATAAGGCATCATCCCTTATGCCAAAGAAACTACTGTCTAACAGTGTAGTATACTCCAGTAATGACAGTGACAGAAATGCATACTAGGTATTACGAGAGTACTGAGAGCAGGGATGTAATCTGGTTTGGGAGTGGTGTAAAATGTGATTAGCAGAGGCTCTCAGAGTTGCTGACAGGTAAACTGAGGACTTCAAAAATGAGAAAGAGTTAGCTAGGAGTATATAGGTACTGTGAGAGCCAAACCTCAGCGTTCCTGGAGGACTAGAGATATATTTTCAATTCAACTCAACAAATAACTCCTGAACTGTGACGCGTGCTAGGAGAAGGGATGACCTCCGAGAATGTTTAATACCGACACTTCCCCTTGTTAAGGGGATTAGGGAGAGCTTCTCTGAGGAAGTTACAGGCATTAAACAAGTAATTACAAGTGTGGTGAGTGTTATGCAGCACTGTTATGGTAATGCAGGGGGAAATAACTTCACCTAGTCAAGAGGGTCAGGGACTGCCACACTAAGAAACTGACGTGTAAATTGAGACCTGAGGGATAAAGAGCACTTAACAAAGGAAAGGAGGAAGGGGCCAGGGAAGCAATGGAATATTCTATGCGGCAGG
>NC_064811.1:192088506-192120696 GCF_023721935.1 Panthera uncia
AAAGGAGGAAGGGGCCAGGGAAGCAATGGAATATTCTATGCGGCAGGAGTGCAGGCGGGGAGAAGGGGGGGAGACTGAGTGCAACACCTTAGGACCAGGTTAAGAGTTTCACCTTTATCCTAGGTATGTTGAGGAACTTCTGCTAAATTTTAAATTCGGGAATGACGTGGTCAGATTCGTATCTTTAAAAGATCCTTCTGGCCATAGAAGGGGGAGATTAGATGAGAGGTGGGGAATGGGAGAAGAGTGAAGAAGCCGTTTCAGCATCCAGACAAGATTCTGGCTTGGGGTGGATGGTGTCAGTGGGTGTGGAGTGAAGGCATTTTGTTCAAGAAATATTTAGGAGGTAAACTATTGACGAAGTTCTTTTGCTGAAGGCACCATGCTATATTCCGGAGCGACTGTGATGAATGACGTACTGCCTGGTGTGCAGGTGCTAAATAGTCTTCATTTGGTTCATATTCGGGACACAGAGGGGCAGGTGTCAAAGACAGGGGCCAAATCAAGGAAGTTTTACACACCGTATGTCATAAAGCAAGGGTCTCGAGTAAGGATACTCTGATGTGCTGGCATTTGCCTTTTGTCATTTAGTGCCTGTTTGGGAGATGAATTTGAAGGTGACAAGATTCTAGGTAAGAAATGGAAGTAACAAGACCCTTGCAGTAGTTCAGTTACGCGATGATGGGGCCTGAACCAGTAGAACACTCAGGAATCCGGCCAAAAAAATTCATAAGTAAGAAATAGTTGGAAGGCAAACTTAGAACTGATGATTGAAGAGGTAGCGAGAGAAAATGACAAGAGTCAAATCTGACTCCCTGAGAATGACAATATCGTTTCTAATATCAAGGACTGAGAATGACACATGTGAACCCAGGCACAAACCAAGCGCCCCAAGACTACGTACCGATGAGTGACCAGTAGTTACCTCCTGGACTGTCCCACCAACTCAGATCCCAGGACAATCCTGCTCTGCCTTATACCTGGTTTCTCCACACGATGAGCCCAAGTTTTTCTTTTTACTTAAATCCCTGATGATAATGGATTCACCAACCATTTTTGTTTTCTGACGCTTTAATATAAAGCAGGGTGTGGGGAAAACTCGGGAAGGCAATGCCTTGCGAGAAAATTTGGTTTTGGCCTATGCGTTTGTTTTTGATGGTCAGTGTACTGTCATGTGTCCGAGCAAGGAAAAACAGCTCCTAAATAGCTGTTTGTTTTTATAGGAAGAGCTCTCAGACAAACTGCTACCGATCACATTACAATGAAAACCGCACAAACACCCTTCCCACGGCACCATTATTCTCGTATGGTCACCTCCCAGGAAAAGTGACATTCTGGGTCAAAAGAAAGAAATGCATGAAACACATGCTCTGGAGACCAACGGCAAATAATTACAAAAGAGGTTTCAAAGCCTCAGCTCCCGGCCGTGTCATGCAGTTCTGTCCTCTGGGATTTCCAATGCTTGGCTGGTTACTGCTGAATGCATTCTGTCACACACCTTGTGACACATCAAACCTTGAGGTCACAATTTTTGCCTTTATTTTATAAAAGACATAACTTTAATTTCATAATCATGCAATAGGTATTGTCAGTATCCACTCCGAGAAAAAAACTGAAGATAGAAGAGTTCAGGGATAAAAGAGAGATGCACCTGTCTGGGGTGTGTTATCTTCTTGTTTCTGCCCTGTCCCGTCCAAATCATAGACACGTATTTTAGCTCTCGTTCCCTCCCGGCAGAACTGTTACAAAGCTCGACTTGCTGTTCTTTCTACGTGTTGTGTTGGCTTCAATTTCAAATGTGACTAATTTGTAGAAGGAATTCTTCCTTTTTAAAGGAAGAATTAAAAAACACATACATGTTTGTCATAAATGGATAGGAGAGAATTATGACCCAGACATAGTTTACACAGACTTCTGCTGTTGTTATTGTTGCTGTTGTTGTTTTGTTTTAGGGAAAGAAACAGCTATTTAGGGGAGAGGGGCAGAGGAAGAGAGAGAGAGAGAGAGAGAGAAAGAATCTTAAGCAGGCTTCACGCTCAGGGCAGAGCCCATGGATGCTTAACCGACTAAGCCACCCAGGCGAAAGTCTGGCTTATTATCTGGTAATGACTTTATAATATAATAAAATCAAATCAAATCAGAGCCACAGGTCAAAGTCTCTCCCTTTCAGACAAAAACTTTCAGGCCATCCGTTGCCACCGAGTTTGTCATGCGTGAGGAGAGAATCAGTTCCTCAGACTTGATAAACACTTCCGTCCGATCACATGTTTGTGTTTCCCCAGACACTGAGGATAGGGAATTGCAGAAAAAAAAGCTGGACAAGGGTAGAAAGGAAGGCCAAAGACTTTCATATGTAGAGTAGTCCGACAAAATGTGATGAGACAAACAGAATTTTAGAAGGCATATCTAATGAATAACACCTTGTGATTCAATCACAAACAAAATACTTTATCTCTTTTCTCTTGTTAGTCTCAGGACAGGGCTTAATTAATCATGTGCTTAGTGCTCCAGAAAGGCCCTTAGGAAAAGGTTTTTATTCGTACAGAACGGTACAAAACGGGACTGCCAGAGACAAATAAAACGGTTATAATGACCTAGAGCTTCCAAGTTCCAGCTTGACGTTCAAACTTACTTTTCCTTCAGCAATTAGTGGGTGAACTGCTGAACACCATGCTCGAGTTAGCTGTAGAATTCCCTTTTGAACCACATGGGATAAAAGAGAAACAAAACTTACACAACGTTCTGAGAGAACCCAACCCCGTAAACTGAAACGCCAGTGTCCGTTTTCTGTAAATATGAAATTTACATTTGGAATTTCTTCTTCCGAATTGATCTACTTGCAAATACTCATTTTACAGATAACAGACCCAAGGCCAAAGATGTTGGATGACTTGGCCAGAGGCACTGAGCGAATTAGCACTGAGTTAGAGATTCTGGGGTTGGGTGGGGAAGGACGGTGGATCATTCTTACAACTGATCAAATAAAAGCTGAGCAAAATATATGCTCGTCAGATTGACTCTCAGTTCTTCATAGAACATACATTTTATAAATTACAAGCAAAGGAAACAGTCAAGAGTGTAGCATATTTCCATAGACTGTTAAAAGTCTGGGTGGCTCCTGGGCACCTGGGTGGCTCAGTCCATTAGGCGACCGACTCTTGACTTCGGCTCAGGTCATGCTGTGAAAATGCACAAGCCCCTCGCTGGGCTCTGCACACACGGTGTGGAGCCCGCCTGGGATTCTCTCTCTCTGCCCCTCCCCCGCTTGCGTGCATACATGTGTGCTCTCTCTCTCTCAAAATAAAGAAATAAACTTAAAAAAAAAACTCTATGGAAAAACACTATCCCCGTTAAATTAAAAATTAAAATTTCCTATTTAAAAGTCACTTTCAATTAGATCACCAAACTCAAGTGAACTTGCAATGCTTTTAAAAGGTTCACACAAGTTCAGTACGTTAACCAGAAACCATGTGACTGTTATTTCAAGCTTTGGCAGAAACTGCTAGAAAAAAAGTCCCTCAATAGTCAGAAATGACCCCGTTCACTCACTTCATCAGAGATTAAAATGGTGGGAATATTGGGGAATTAACATCTGGCTTAGTATGCTTATAACTTCTCCAGGCTGGCCATCCCCACTAGGTACTGCATATCTTAGAAGCTAGCTCTTCTAAGATTTTCTAGTTCAGTGGGTTAGGAATGTTCAGATCACTTTTGGCTAAGTACTCATGTTAATTTCTTCCTTCCCTCATATTTTATGGACTGGAAATCCCCTCTTTTCATTTTATGAATTTGAAACAAATGTCAGGATTTTAATATATATATTTACTTTTATCTATTTATAATAATATAGAATATATTCTATATAACATAAATAATATAAATACAAAAATATAATATGTATATTTATTTTAGCTATTTATTTTTGAGAGAGACAGAGAGAGACAGAGAGAGAATGAACGGGGGAAGAGAGACAGAATCCCAAGCAGGCCCCCTGCCCAGCACAGAGTCCGAAGCAGGGCTCGACCACACGACCATGAGATCATGACCTGGGTCAAAATCAAAAGTCAGAGGTTTAACAGATTGAGCCACTCAGATGCTCCCAGAATTTTAGATTTAAAAAGATATTATTATCCAGCGTGGTTAGCTGTATGCAGCAGAGATTACCTAAAAGAAAGCTAATGTTGCCATGAGTAGAACAGGATATACTTATTTCACGTTAAACTTTGCTCTCTTTTTTTCTATCTACGGTTACATGCTGTCTTCTGCAGTGAGGAGAACCGGGTATTTCTAAGCCTCGAATGCCTCATTAATGAGTGATGTGTTTGTGTTGAAACACAAGACTGAAGTCATAGGCTGCATCTATGGAAACCTGCACATACATACGTAGGACAAAGCCCCAAATCACGCAGTTATGAAACGCAAAACCAAGTGTGCAGGGGGGCCCTGGGAGCATCTGGGACGTACTCCTCTGCTGTATTAGTGTAGTTCAGCATGGCACCCTCGACCGCTGCACTGAATTTATGACTCCCAGGAAGGGCCCCATTGCTCAGATGGGTCGAGTTACAGTCACAGGGTACCTGACATCAGAGAGACCTCTCACCAATTTAGCCGAGTGGGTTAGCGCATGGTGACCATGAACTCAAGGCTGTGATCATTCCCTGCTTCTTAAAGACAAAAACTGACGTGGAGGCCTTCCCCCGTCCTGGATGCCAGCTGCTCCTCGGTAGTCATCACGGCACAAGGTGACACACAAGCCAGGCATCTCTGCCACAGAACAGACTAGAGCTCAAAGATTCAAGGTCTATCATGTAGCCTCATGGTCAAGGGCATTGGCTTAGGGCCTCATCAGCTTGCGATAAAATCACAGCCCAGCTTCTTGTTGGCTGTGTAACCTTGTGGAAGTGATGCGGCTGTTTGAGGAGGTCAGATCGGGTATTTAACTCATCAGCTTGCCGGGAGATTTAATGTGCTTGGCAAATAAGATTCAATAAACATCAGCTATCTTTATTAATTATTTCACTTTTGTATACACATGGATGGTTTCATGTCTACTGCTCTAGTAAAATGGTCAACATTTATTCTTCTGTTGAGATTATTCCAGAAGCACTTCAGCTGTCGGCTTCCATATACAATTTGCATTATTCAAGGCATTGCTAAATCACTTTTGAAAAGCTCTTCATTTATTTTCTCCACAGTACTTAATAAAATTGATTTTCATCATGATAAATTCTCTTTCTATAGATTGGCTGTTAATGCCAAACCGGTGACAAGCATCCTCTTAAAAATATTCTTTTTGTTTTGAAATAATTTTAAACTTACAGAAAAGTTGAAAATGGTGCAGAGTTCTCACATAACCCTCACTCAGCTTCTGATGTTCACAACTTACATAATCATAGCACGATTAGTAGAATGTTACAAGTCCCCCCCCCCCCCCCGGCCCCCAAGTGTTCTTTTTCTGCCCTAGCCTTTACTCTGGGATCCTTCATTGCATTCATTTGTCTTATCTCCTGTTCTCCCCACATTGGTGACAGTTCTTTGTTCTTTCCTTGTCCTTCATGCCTTTGGCACTTTTGATAAGAACACATCAGTTATTTATTTTTTTATTTTAAATTCCATATAATTAACATATAGTGTAATATTAGTTTCAGGTGTACAATACAGTGATTCAACACTTCCCTACATCACCCGGTGCTCATCACAAGTGCATCCTTAATCCCCATCATCTGTTTCCCCCCACCCACCTCCCCCCTGGTAACCATTAGTTTGTTTTCTAGAGTTAAGAGTCTGTTTCTTGGTGAACATGTCAGTTATTTTGCGGAATGATGCGCAGTTTGGGTTTGTCTCATGTTTTCTCATGACAAGACTTTTGTTATGTATTTTTACCAAGAACAACACAGAAGTCATTTGCGATCCTTCTCAAGGGGTATATGGTCTTGATGTGTCTTTTTACTGGTGAAACGGACGAAGACTGCTCAAATAGGACAGTGTCTGCTGGGTTTCTCCATTCCAAAACTGCTATTTTCCCTTCATACTTGATAGATATTTTGGGGAAGATTCTTTGAGACTCTGGTAATACCCTACATTTCCTAACATTTTTACCCACTAAGTTTTAGCGTACATTAGTGGATTTTGTCTCCAAAAATTATAACTATCGTGTTGCCTAGTGGTGATTTTTTCCCTCTCTCTCTCTCTCTTTTTCTAAGTAAGCTCCACCGCCAATGTGGGGCTTGAACTCATGGCCCTGAGATCAAGAGTCTCATGCTCCCCTGCCCCTGACTAATGATTAGCTCCCAAATAGTTCCCTCATTCTTCTACATTTATTAGTTAATTTTTTTTCTATGAGGAAGAGTTGTCCCTTCTCCCCACTAATTTATTTACTCAACTATGTATTTACATAGGTATGGACTCATGGTCATATATTTTGTTCTACAAGTAACAATCCAATACTCAAATTGTTACTATCTGTTACCCAAATTGTTCCTTCCTTTGGGAGCTCCTGTCAGCAGGCTCTCCTTCCTTTTGACAGGGCTCTATACTTTTTGAACACTTCCTTATTTCTGCACCAGAAGATGGTCAAGACTCACCTCAAGCTCTTCCCTGTCTAGCCATGGAATCTGTCATTCCTCCAAAGAGCTCTAGTCCTTTTCATTGGAGAATCATACTTAGAAGACAAAAACTGGATGCTGGATGTTAAGTAACTTAAAAAAAAAAAAAAAAATGCTGATTCAGGAAAAACAAACCGAAACAAACCAAAATTATCGAACAGATTTCTCTCCTCAAAATAAAAACAGTTTTATCAGTCCCAGAGGGCAGTGCATATTCTTACAGTATATGTTACCTATGTGATTGACGGCAATCATGTTAGGCAGAAAATTCTCACTGGGTTGTAATTAAAAGTTAAAGGTTAAGGGGCGCCTGGGGGGCTCAGTTGGACTTTGGCTCAGGTCATGATCTCATGGTCTGTGAGTTTGATTCCCGCGTTGGGCTCTGAGCTGACAGCTCGGAGCCTGGAGCCTGCTTCGGATTCTGGGTCTCCCTCTGCCCCTCCCCCGCTCAGACTCTCACTCCCCCTCTCTTTCTCAAATAAACATTAAAAAAATTGTGTTTTATTCAATTAAAGGTTAATATTTGTGTATTATGGTGAAGCAATAGCAATTTAATCTTTTGTTCTAAAATTAGTTTTTGTGTCTTGTGCAGAAGATAGATGGGCTGCGGTTTCCTCATCAGTATTCAGACTCTTGCTGTTGGGGGTAAGACTAGAATCGACTGATGAAATCTCTTCAATAGTTCAATTCCATGGTCACCAGGTCATCGATATGTAACCTGAGCAGTAGGTGGTCCCTTCCTCAGCCTCTTCGGATGTGAATCAAGCTCTACTGATGGAAGAACACTCAGGAAGACAGACTCCTTGGTTTCTCCAGCTGGATCCACCTCTGCCTTATGCTTCCCATGAACGAAGAGAGAAAAGCCATTCCCCTTCCCTGTCTGCCCTGGAGATCACCTCATCTGCGTCAGCAGCACAAGGATTACACATTTACTTCAAGGAAGGGTTTGGTTCATCTCTCCCATAAAGCATTTTAAGTGTGTGGGTCGGGGAAAGTGGGCATGGAGGGGAGAAAACCCGGTGATGTGCCCCTTTGTCTAGCTGTCTTGCTCCCAGAGCCTCTGGAAGCCTCTTCCACCTGCATTGGTAGGTAGAGGTGTGAGATGCTCCCTGGACTCTTGCTTTCCCACTTTCCTTCTCCAGATAACTTGACCCAACTGTCTTCCCAAGATCCTTGCTTTTCTAGTGCTTCTGTGAATCACTATTTCACTGTATGCTCAGATCCTTCTGGAGTTTCCAAATTTTCATAGCTTCGGCATGGAGCTCTGCAGGCTTCCACACCCTCCCCTCCTCCCACCCCCAAGATGTATTTTTGCTTTGCCAAGAGGGAGAAACAATCTATCTCAGGGTCAGTTAATTCCCTTTTCAAGGAGGGTATCTGGTCACACAGGTTGAGAAGTGGAATAATATTAGGAAAAACAGCTGGGGTCCCTAACCTAGGCAGTTGCTGGTTCTTTCTCCTCTCTGCTCTAAATTATACCACAAAGCATTCCACAATAACTTGATAATGTGACAATTACAGGTATTGGCACGAAGGCAATTTTCTGCTAATCTGAGAAGAGGGGACTTCTAAGAATTGGTGGGTAGTTACCAAGTCTCTACCACAGCTCTCTCGAAAAAACTCTCAGAGAGGATCTACTCTCACACCATAGGACATGTTCATTTGGAATTGGTATTTCAAATTTTTTGATTCCTCACCTTTATCAGTGCCATTTTTGAGCAAGCGCTCCCAATAGTTATTTATAAAAAAATTATGTATATGTGGTAATATATTACATATTTTTAAAAATGTTCATAAACTTTGAAATGTTAAAAAGATAAAGATAAAAGTTAATTTTTTATTAAGAGTACCAACACTTCTTGGGTTTCACTATCACAATTGATGCATTATTTTAGTGAGAGTAATTTGATTGAACATACTGTATCATTTTGAAAATTCAAGTCTATTTCTTATTTGGTTTATTTTGATATTTGAATTTAATGACTATCGTAGTTAAGACAATATTTGATAATATGAAGACTTAAAGTGATTTATGAAAAATTATTCTTTATTTTCAATCTGTTTCAATTATAAAATTTTTCAATAAAATAAAGCTTATTAACTTCTCTTTTCCTGATAATGATGAATGTTTTTGAAAAATAATCCAAAGCCATTGAATTTTTACATTTTCAAGCCTAAATTCAAAACCACTTTTTTTCTTTTTCTTTTTTTTGGAAAATAGTGCTTGGAAACCACAATGTGGGTTTTTGGTGTCAAGATATCTTGTAAAGTCTTTTTTTTTTTTTTAATTTTTTTTAACGTTTATTTATTTTTGAGACAGAGAGAGACAGAGCATGAACGGGGGAGGGGCAGAGAGAGAGGGAGACACAGAATCAGAAACAGGCTCCAGGCTCCGAGCCATCAGCCCAGAGCCCGACGCGGGGCTCGAACTCACGGACCGCGAGATCGTGACCTGGCTGAAGTCGGACGCTTAACCGACTGCGCCACCCAGGCGCCCCAAGATACCTTGTAAAGTCTTTTAAAAGCCTAAGAGATTCTGTTTCCAAGTTACAAATATGGATCTAAGAGAGTTTTAAAGCAATGACATTATTTCCAGCAAAAGGAATACTTAATGATGGAGGCTTTACTTATTTATTTTTTTAAAGTTCATTTATTTTGAGAGAGACAAAGACAGTTGAAGTGGGAGAGGGGCAGAGAGAGAGAGGGAGGAGAGAATCCCAAGCAGGCTCCAAACGGTCACCCCAGAGCCCCATTTAGGGCTCGAACTCACGAAGCCATGAGAATCATGACCTGAGCTGAACCAAGAGTCGGATGCTTAACCGATTGAGACACTCAGGTGCCCCTTTATTTTTTAATATAAACTGTCATTTTAAAAATAATAAGTTACATTCTCACTGTGAAATATCACTTTTTCTTGGAGAAGTTCAATTAAATATAATTCTGTTTTTCAAAAGGCTCTGCTTAGCATCTACTCTCGGTAGTACCTATTAACAAGATTGTCACAGTTTGGGACATTAACTCTCTGTAAATGCAAAATCTGTGACTTACTTTAAACCTCCCAAATGATGGGAATTCAATAAATATATGCTAGAAAAATGAACGATCCAGGTGACGAATGATGGAGATAACTGATGAGGCTCTGTGGTGTGCAAAATAGCTTCCTGGTTCTTCTCCATAATATCACAAAGTTTTGTGATTCATCTATAAGTCAGGAAAAAATACTACAACTAACCATGTGGATGACGTCCTGAAAATTCAGGGTTTTAAATAACTGTAGTTGTTTTGTTTTGAATTGGGCCACGAATGAATTTCATGCATGGTGAAAATCACTGTACACTTACCCCTGGAATCCCGTTACAATTCCAGGTAAAGAAATCAACTCATGGGGCGCCTGGGTGGCGCAGTCGGTTGGGTGTCCGACTTCAGCCAGGTCACGATCTCGCGGTCCGTGAGTTCGAGCCCCGCGTCGGGCTCTGGGCTGATGGCTCGGAGCCTGGAGCCTGTTTCCGATTCTGTCTCCCTCTCTCTCTGCCCCTCCCCCGTTCATGCTCTGTCTCTCTCTGTCCCAAAAATAAATAAACGTTGAAAAAAAAAAAGAAAAAAAAAAAAAAAAAAAAAAAAAAGAAAAAAAAAAAAAGAAATCAACTCATTAGTGGTCACCCATCTTCTCCCCCTAACACATTAGTTTACGGAAGAGTTGTTACCAATGAGACCTATCTTTCCCGGTGCATCTTTTCTTTATGATTCTCCCAAAACAGTACTTCTTTACGCATTTCAAGATTAATATACATTATACATTAGCCCAGAAATATTAGAAACATCCACATTTTTGCCCAACTTCCACACTCTGAAATGTGTTCTAAACTTTGTGTGAAATTCCTGACACGCTTTTTAGATGACTTCCAACAGGATCTGGATGGCAGTTTAGTTTACTGCTCTATTTACCTGGGGATCATTGCATCTGTTTTGCGTAGGAAGAAGAACATGTCCCCCCCCCCCCCCCCCCCCCACCATCTCTGACAATACCATAGATGGAGAGTGACCAATCCAAGGATGAGAAATGCATTTCAGCTTCAATGCTAACCGACCAAAGAATGGGGACTAGGATTTCTTTGCTAAAGAGAGTGTGAAAGCCAGGGTTAGTGGGATGGTGCTCTGCAGGCATGGTGTAATGTCATAAAGTTTCGCTGGAAATCACTAGTCGGTAATTAGTATTTTAATAAATAATACCAGTTACAATCTACCCATTCTGGGTAGGGAGTTAGGATAATAATTCATATGTTTAGCATAATGACTCCATTTTATCATCAAACAACCCAGTTGACCATGTTAGGGTTGTAATCTAGTCATTTTATTTTGCATTTGATTGTTCATATCAACAATGCACTAACTCTTGGCATTGCACGCTTTTGCAGTAACTCTTATCTTGTGGGTATATGGGATAATGGTAGAGATAGCAACCATTAGTGTGTGTGTGAGGGGGGATGTTTGGGAACAGCGGAGTGCAATCATCATACAGCTGTGTAGTATCACCAAATAATAAGCCCAAATCCCCTGTTTTCTCATACTTTTTCCTTCTTAGCATATCTCAGAGGTACTCAAGCCCTAATGGACTGGCTTCCCAACAGACTCATGAGAAACATGTCTGACAAACATCTGGTCCTTCTGACTGTTCATTCAAAAGGTACTAATGGGAGCCCGGTCGGTGTCAGCTACCATGCGGCATTGCGAGCCATAACAGTGAGCGAGATCAATGTAATCTCACAGAGCTAATAGTCAAATGAAAGACAAACAACCACTACAGAAACATAAACAAAATAAATGTAAACTGTGAAATGTGTTATAAATAAAACATAAAGAAAGGCATAAGAGCGGACGAATCAGTCAACATTTTAACGCTTCTACTTGGGCATCACATTTTATGAGTATATTATGTGTGCTTCATCTCGCCAGTGACAGGCATCTCTTAAGGATAAACTGTGAGGAAGAGGTAAGAGAACAATGTTTAGTGACTGTGAAAATACAGTCTGGATAAAGAAACACAGCTAACTCTGAAGTCATAGTTACTATTCTTTTGCAAGATCTGTTTGGTCACTGATTTTTACGTTTATCTAATTCATGTGGATGGGGTAGTCAATTCCATAGATATTATCTGCTGTTATGTCTTGTTTAAGTGACACAAAATGTATGTAAGTTTTCAAATGCATACATAATGCAAATAAAGTAACTAAAACACCGAGAAGTAAAATCATAGGGGCTAACATCACTCTTGGGGTGTGTTCACCGACCCTAGGCTGCACCTTGACAAGAGTTCTTTATTCCCTAAGAGTAATGGAGTACAATTAGTTTTCACATGTTAATTTTTTTAAATAAAAGAAGTTACTCAAACAGTTCAGCTCTTTTTATCTGAAGCTAAATTCAGCGTCATTTAGCTATTGAGATTTTAGGAAAACTTGATTAGTTGTAATAAGTGAGGTTTCTTATTGAATAGGAAATTTACCTGAGCATCTACTTTTGTTAAAGAATAAAAGAAATAATTACACTTTTCTATATAATGGGCTCCTCTCCCCTTTTTAAAATTCTTTTTGATTTTAGCTATGTAGATTGTGTCTGAAATGAAATCAGTGAAGGTTCTAAGCATTGTGGAAGATAAAGCTGTCAAACTTTGGAAGAATGTAGATTACAACAGACAGAAGAATATAGATTACTACAGACAATGGGATCATAACTGGGAAACATAAATTAGACTTTCCCAACAGGCATGTTAGATCAATAAACCATTTTAGGGGCTTCCAAAGCTTTTAAGATGCTGTGAATCTGAAAATGTATGTTTTACAGTGACCTGAGAGCGCTGGTGCAGATTTAGGAGGACGATTTTTAAAGATGGATGGTGTCTTAAAATTGTGTCACAATACCATATGAGCACATCCTCATACATTGTTAAAGGCAATGATATAAAATATTAGGCTGTCTGGGTCGGCTGTTTTAAATAACAAAGCACAACATGTAAGATCAGACTTGGCTGAACCTGAAAGTTTTTCTGATTCTGTGGTGGGTAAAAAAATTAACTAATTTCTCAGCAGAAATTCAGTCAAGAATGAAGTCTTTGATATCTTTTTAACATGGACAAAAGATGACCCACAAAATTTTAATTTAGCATTTACACTAGAACAGCTGAATGCATAAAATCTTATTTGGGGACCTGAGAATTCATACTACCAGTTGATTGCTCTCATTTAGAGACTGAACAGATTATTCAATGCACCTAATATTTCAACACTTTTAACCAGAAACAGTCAAAAACTGCCATGCATTTTTGGTCAATTTGAACAAAAAATCTTAAGGGATTTTCTGTCTTTATTTTGTTGTTGTTATGGCAATTTACTTGTTTCTGGTTTTATTAAGACGTAATTGACATATAACATTGTGTAAGTTTAACGCAATGATCTGACCCATGTATATATTGCCAATTATCATCACAATAAAGTTAGCTAACACATCCATCACCTCACATCATTATAATTTTTTGTTCTGTTGTTTTTCTGAGGATTCTTAAGATCTACTCTCTTAGCAACGTTCCAACATACAATACAGTACTGTTTATTACAGTCACCATGCTGTACATTATATCCCCAGAACTTTTTCATCTTAGAACTGGAAGTTTCTACCCTTTGACCACCACTGTCCAACCCCCTACTCTGCCAACCACTGATCTATTCTTTGAGTTTGGTTTTGTTTTTGTTTTTTTGTGTTTTTTTTTAATATTTCACATGTAAATAGATCATAGAGCATGTGTCTTTCTCTAACTTATTTCATTTAGCATAATGTCCTCGAGATTCATCCATGTTGTCTCAAAGGTCAGGATTTTCTTCTTTTTTATATCTGAACAATATTTCATTATAATGTATATAAATACGCCAAATATTCTTTATTCTTCTGTTGATGGACACTCAGGTTATTTTCATGTCTCGGCTATTGTACATGGTACTGCTATGAACATGGGGGTGCAGATACCTCTTCGAGATAGTGATTTTGTTTCCTTCAGACAAATAATGATATTGTAGTTTTATTTTTAACTTTTTGAGGGACCTCCATACTATTTTCCAGCGTGGCTGCAACTGATTTACATTCCCACCAACAGCACACAAGAGTTTCCTTTTCTTCATATCCTCATCAGTACTTGTTATTTCTTGTCTCCTGGAGGATAGCTAAGCTAATAAGTGTGAGGTGATATCTCATTGTGGTTTTGATTTGCATCTCCCCTGATGATGACTGATGCTGAGCAACTTTTTGTGTACCTATTGGCCATGTGAATGTTTTCTTTGGAAAAATATTTATTCAGTTCTTTTGTCCATTTCTAAGCTGGATTATTTGCTTTTTTTTTTTTTTTTTTTTTTTTTTTTGCTCTTGAGTTGTAGGAGTTCCTTACATATTTTCATAAAGAACCCCTTATCAAGGTAAGTGGTTTACAAATATTTTTCCCATTCCATAGGCTGCCTTTCACTTTGTCGATTATTTCTTTGGCTGGGCAGGAGCTTTTTAGTTTGATGTAGTCCCACTTGTTTATTTTTGCTTTCGTTCCTTGTGCTTTTGATGTTCAATCCATGAAATCATTGCCAAGACGAATGCCAAGGGGCTCTTTCTGGATTGGAAGATTTAAAACATGTTCCTAAGTGAGACCTGAGGCATTGAGTCTATACACGATACCAAACAGTCTCAAATTTGACAAACACTGTTACTGAGATTGATGGAAGCCACAAAACCTATCTTCTTCCTATCTCCTTTGCTTAAAATTCATTGCCTAATCGTTTTGCTGCAAATTCCAAGCTTGGTCCCTCATCTCCAGCGTTTCCTGAAGCCTAATTTCCATTTCATCTGCCCACTCACTCTCAGGTTCATTAATTGGATTTTGTGCACCTACATACGCTGTTCCTGGAAACCGATCAAGGCTTAGCTATGACGTTTGCCTTGGATTATCTCCCTTACCCACTCACGTGGGTCGGGCTTCCTTTCTCTGTTTGTGGCTTTTTGAAATCCTTGGGCTGAACTCTGTCTGCCAGTATCTCCTCAGATTATTCCTTTGTAATCTACTAAGGAAGTTCTATTTCAAACCACAGATTTCTCAGACATGATTTTATCTTCTACCTCTGGCTCCTTATGACTTCAGACAGAATTCAGAAATTACCTCTCCATCCTACCTTCCCTCATTTGTTTTAAATTAAGTTTTGGTCTTGGAATTTTCTGATACTGTTAACAATTGGGTAAGCTTCCAATACTTGGGTGGTATGCAAATTATGAATTCTGAGACTTTCAACTGATACTTTCTGGGATAGCTATATTACCAGATTTTTTTTTTTTTCTACACAAGTCTGTTTGTATTCATCTCCATGATGGAAATGTTTGGGACAAGGCAAGCCTGAGCCAACAGCAATGCTGGAAAATGAGCAGATTTTTCCCAAATAGGCTATATTGGCGGACATTGCTGAATTCACCAAAATCTTTTTGTTTTGGCCCTAGGGCACTTGAGTTGTTAGCACATTACGGTGAATCTAGCTTTTAAAAGCAGATGTTAACCAAACTGCCTGCACTGTCAGAAGGCTGGAAGATCAACGTATTAACGTGACATGCAGAACCATCCTGGTGAATGAGAATCCTCCTGTGAGCCTGATTAGTGCATTCTTTTCCAATTGACTCAAACCAAATCATGATCAAAAGTGTGCGTGGTGAGAAGAACAAGGTGAGCGGGTGAATTTATCACTAAGGTTTTAGTGGATGAGGTAAAGACAACTCAATTCCATCCCTAGAGAGATTCCTTGAGTTGTGTTACCTATGACGCTTGTGTGGGTGAGCGCTACGGTAGAGGCACGAAAGGAATTTATTGAAAGGCTATGGGTTAACTCACTGGATCTTGCAAAGGCTGAGGAACGAGAATCAGAAGATGAGCAGGAATAGAGTAAGGCTGTGCTAAAGCCATGCTGGGGAACTCAGTGAGCGGAATTATGCTGCCTGTGCCTATAGTTGGCTCTGGTCACCTTCGTTCGCTCTAGATGCCAGGCCTGGTGGGTGTTTCCAATTGGTTGAGCCTCCTAGCAAGACACATACTATATAGAGATCCACAGTTTAGATACTGAGTAGCCAAAAAAAACACAAAAAAAACAAAAAAACAAAAAACAAAACAAAACAAAAAAACCACTAACAAATATTCATTAGAATTCCTTGTGGCTACAGTAAGTACCTTCCTCCCCCAGACAGTGGTAGGTTAGACATGGTAACTTTCTTGCAGTGTCGGAAAAAGGAATGAAAAGTGGTTAGCGTAGTATAGTCCTTGGCACTGGGTAAGTGTTCCTTAAGTAGATGTTATTACTGTTTCCAGTTCTGTGCAACCCCTCTTCTAATTCGGCTATCCTCTCTGCAGCGGGTTAGTCCTAGAGGTCTCGTGGCGACTATGAACAGTTCTTGTGTGGTTGTTTATGTGTGGGTTTCATAGTTAACCTGTCAGGGGCGACATGGTTTCCCTTATTCCCCAGTCCTAGAGAAAGCTAGACTCGGTGTCCGCTGACAATGTTTATAAGGGTTGTATATAAAGAGAATAAATAAGGTTACACTCAAGAGAATGCCTCACATATTACTTAGCACATAGGAGGAGTTCTGTAGGTATAAACTTTTCTTTCCTTTTTCCTGGAAAGTTCTTTTCAGCTTCTGTATTCCAAAATGAAATTAGAAAAAAAAATATTAATTGATTTGTAATTTTTTTCACTATCTCAAATGCGTTCCCTACCGTCTTCTACTCAGTCATGTATAATGATCTAGGTGCTGCCTTCTGGCGGTGGGGGGGGGGGGGGGGGCGCCACAGGAAATGAGAGACACGCCCCATTCCCCCAGTGCAGGGCAAGATTTAGTCTTAATGAGATTTAACAAACCACTTCAAATTGGAACAAGAAGTCTATTTCCTCCCTCATTCTTGGAAGATATGAGCAGCTCTCTCCTATCAGGAAATGCAAAAATATCTCTGTAAATTCCTTTTTATATAGCATGTAAGATTTATTAAGCATCTATCCTGTGTCTAAACCATTATAGGATTATATGATCTAATTTGGTTCTCAAAACAGCTCTGTGAGATCAGAGTTATTGAAACCTGGTTAAAGAGACAGCCTCGTCCTTGTGTTTTCCTAGACTAACACACAAGACGTCTGACATAGTTTTCTAATAGTGGCGAGAAAAGTTCTAAGACCCACTAATGGAAAAACAACAGAGTTTGTCCCCCACCTGCACCGAAACCAGAAGAAGCCGATGTCACAGTACTTTCCAATGTGATGTCGACTGATCTTCATGCCCGCAGCGTGACATAACGGCTGTGTGCGCACACACACTGAAACTGAACTGCCTGGGTTCCAATCACAGTTCTGTTGCCTATGGGCTCTATGACCTTGGGAAAGCAACTCCACTTTTCTCTGTGTTAGGTTTCTCATTGGTAAAATGGAAGATAATGAGGTCGGTACTGATTTTGCTCATTTTACACATAGAGAAACAGAAGTCTTAACGAGGGGGAAAGTAGCAAATGGAAATTTACTGTTTTCAGGGTAGAGTCTGTATTTCATCGTTACGTTTCCTCAACCCCTTCCATGACATCATTAGCAGGTAGATGTCCAATAAATGCTTCTTAGATTAACAAATTATCCCAATCTATAAATTTATTGTGTTTTGGGGGAGGGAGTCAAAAAACGATGAAAAAACAATATTAGCAATATTCATCTCTAAGTCCCCAAATAATAAAGAAGGGTATTGAGACATGTCTCCTACAGAGTGATAGATCTTTTGCTTTAAGGAGACAGATACATATTTAAAACAGCACCGTTATTTTAAAAGCAGACCTATAAGGGCTTGAATCACAGACCCACTACCTTGTGCTCTTATGACTCTGGGAAAATCACTTAACTCCTTGGCTTCAACACCGTTATGTGTAAATGGGGAAGACGACATAGAAATACAAAATGAGACTGTGTATGAAATTATCGGACACATGTATGTGCACGCAGATGTGCACTCTTTTCCTGTTCCATTGGAGAAGTTCTTCTGAAAGAAGAATGTTGAAGTGGAATGAAATCTGTGGCATTACTTGCTGTGTCCCTTTTTAAAAATTATTTTGAGAGAGAGAGACACACAGAGAGAGAGGGCCAGAGAGACAGAAGGAAAGAGACAGAGAGAATGAATCCCAAGCTGGCTCCTCCCTGTCAGCAAGGAGCCCCATGCGGGGCTTGACCCCACAACTCTGGGATCATGACCTGAGCTGAAATCAAGAGTAGAACACTCAGCTGACTGAGAGCCACTCAGGCACCCCAGCTGTGTCCCTTTGTTGAACCATTAAAGTGCGAAAGATAGCCGTCGATAAGTTTGATCTTGTACACCACTGTGATGACGATGTTGGGTCAAATTATTTTTAATATTAAAAATATACCTAAGTATATGAAATCATTGCCATTGATTGCTATCTTGAATGTCCAGATATAAATCCTTCTACTGTAATAAAAGCAAATGCGAGGCGACCGTATGTGAAACAGGCCAGTCAAGCGCCAAAGGTCAATATGAAGTATTTTTTAGTGGAGTTTAGAGAAACTGCTAATCTCGGAAAACTAGTAATGAGCTTTCACAGGTTGGGGAATAAGAAATGTTGAATTAGCTAAAGCTAACAGGGAGGAAGAAATATTAGGATCGTTTACAAAAGAAATAATAAAGCAAACAAAAGTCAAAAGACTGCAGACCAATAAATTTCTCTGGTAGCTGTATTAGTTTTTGTTTACTTTTTATTTCTAATCAATATTACAGAGAGAAACAGAGGTGCAAAATGTAACAAAGAGAAATAAATAAAGTTAGGGACTTGAAAGAAACAGGAAGAGAGATGATTTATCATAAAATTTAGGGCTTCGGGGAAAGATTCCAGAGAAATAACAGTTTAAATTCTTGAAGGGAGAAAAGGAAAAAAGTGAGTGGAAAGTTCTTCGCAGATTTGTGAGATCTGGAAAAATAATCCTGAGTATAAAATATCTATGGACCAAGGGTGTTTTTACTCATCCAAGACACCTTACATAAGACGTTATTTAAACTACTACCACAAAACACTGTCTGTAAGAAAAGGAAGGTTTAATGTTTAAGCTTTCTTTATCTCCAGATAAAATATCAAATAAACATGATTAATTGATGTTGTGAAGGTATCATACACAAAGGACATCAACTCTTTTTTTTTTTTAACGTTTTTATTTATTTTTGAGACAGAGAGAGACAGAGCATGAACAGGGGAGGGGCAGAGAGAGAGGGAGACACAGAATCGGAAGCAGGCTCCAGGCTCTGAGCCATCAGCCCAGAGCCCGACGCGGGGCTCGAACTCACGGACCGTGCGATTGTGACTTGAGCTGAAGTCGGACGCTTAACCGACTGAGCCACCCAGGCGCCCCGACATCAACTCTTTAAGACTGAGATATGAATCTTGGATTTGTCATGTGCCAGAAGGAAGTGTTAAATCTGTGACACCCTCTGAAAACACAAATAATTTACATTGTCATGTATCTTTATTCTCAGAAAAATGCAGTGTTTCTTCATGGCAGAATGATGAAAAATGAAACTTGTATACACAATAAAGAGTAAGGCCCAGAGCCAAATATAGAACTCCTTGGACTGACCGACCAACTCCAGTCCAGCTCCAGTGGGAGTTTTAATGCTGTGTATTTAAATTTTTGATCCCATTTACATCTACCCTTTATCCATGGAAAGTATTTGAAATGTAGAAAAGTTACCTGGAATGATTCTTTTCTCCTCTCAGCTGTTGAAAGTACTCTCTACCACTTTTAAAGGTCTAAGCAATAGAACAGATGCCACAAATGCTAGTGTATCTAGCTGAAAAATTTTCACAGACTACCTACCTATTTTTGAAGAAATTATACATCTAGGGGCACCTGGGTGGCTCAGTCAGTTGAGCGTCCGACTCTGGCTCAGGTCATGATCTCACAGTTTGTGAGTTCGAGCCCCTCGTCGGGCTCTGTGCTGACAGCTCGGAGCCTGGAGCCTGCTTTGGATTCTGTGTCTCCCTCTCTCTGCCCCTTCCCCGCTCCTGCTCTATGTCTCTCAAAAATGAATAAATGTTAAAAATATTATACATCTAGACGAACCAAATTAACAGGAACGTGTCAACTCTTAATGTCAGTTTTTCATACGTTAGTAGTATGTGGCAGTCAAGCTGTATTCTAACATACTGTCCTGAAACAAAGAATAAAAGAAATGTGGATCCAATCTTAAATAAAGAATCGCTAAATTCTTGGAATCAATAGCTTTAACACACCTAAAAACACAGTAAGTTTTTTCAAGAAGGTATTCTTGTTAATGCTAAAAAGCTTTCCCAACTATACACTTGTATAGTGAAGATATTTAGACTATAGATATTATTATTCCTCAATATTAGGACAAAAATAAATTAGACTCTTAATGCTGTTATGCCTCAATTTTAGGGTGAACTATTAGTAAGAATGCTAGGTAAAATTGAAGGGGAAGTTTAAAGATAACTTGACCATCAAAACCAGGCCAGCAACCTATGGGCCAAACCTCACCCATTGCTTACTTTTGTAAATAAAGTTTTATTGGAACACAGCCATACTCACTTGTTTACATGCTGTCTGTGGCTGCTTTCATTCTACAACGGCAAAGTTGAGTGTTGCAATGAAAACTACACGGCCTGGAAAACTCAATTTTCTACTCTCTATCAAATTATTTTACCATCTCCTGATTGTAAAGATCACTGGATACACATTTTATTTTACAATAGTTCTTCAACCACGGAAACCTCAAAACTCAAGATTATGGCTAATCATATCCTTTTATTCAACAATTTACTATTGAATTTCTAGGTTACATGGAAAACTTTGGTTTTTTTCCTCCAAATAACTCTTTTATTGATTCAAAAGTTATCAATTTTGTGAAGAATTCAAGATGACAAAAATCTAGCAGATTGTCTAAAGGATCTTTATTGAGATCAGACTCAGAGTCCACAGCCTGTTCAAATACACAAAATTTTATCAGTTTGTGTATCTGAACATCCTTCTTGTGTTCAGGCCCACAGTGTGAGAATATGGTCATAAAGGCTCAGATGACTTTCATAGTAGTTCATAATTCAGAAAGTTTAAGAATAACTTATCTAGGTAAATCTCAGTCTTTGAAGATAAGGATCATGAGGCTAAGAAGTTTAAATAACTTCTCCCCAAAACTATATGACTACAATTAAAAGCCAGAATTTCTTTTTAGTTCAGAGGCTTTTATTCATGTTGCTTGTTAATTTTCTTTCTTTTTTATGTTCATTTATTTATTTTGAGAGAGAGAGAGAGCATGAGTAGGGGAGGGGCAGACAGAGACAGAGAGAATCCTAAGCAGTCTCTGTACTGTCAGTGCAGAGCCTGACCTTGAACCCACAAACCATGAGATCATGACCTGAGCCAAAATCAAAAGTCAGATGCTTAACTGACTGAGCCACCTAGGCATCCTGTCAATTTTCTAAAACAAAACTGTGGCATAAAAATCAGAAAGGTAAAATACATGTGGAATTAAATATGGTAAGCAATTACACTTGGAATTCCTTTCTAAAATGTGTGTTACTTTCCTGATCTTGAAGACAAAGATGGGGATGTGAGGTCAAGGTACCGAGCCTGGGTCTCTTCAGGGTACTGGTAGTATGTGTGACATTATCCGAGCAGGCCATGCACACTTTGACATGAACCCAGTTGTCATAAACCCCATGGCCTAAAACCATTGCCAAATATAAAATTCAAAGAGATAGCTGGAAAAGTCAGCTGACCCCAATAGTACAGCATCCCTAACATCTTAAAGTGGGAGACATTATGCTCTGAACTTCCCTCATTTCCCCCCAGTTTTACTGGTGCTGGCTCCTCTTGTCTTTCTGAGTAGGGAGAAGGAACAGGGAAAAGAGAAGACACCTCTTTACCCAACCGACTGAAGTCGTTATTCTCTTATTGGCTGGTTTCCCTGCTTTAATGTTTATTTATTTTTGAGAGAGAGAGAGAGACAGAGAGAGAGAGAGCGCGAGAGAGCGCACAAGTGGAGAAGGGGCAGAGAGAGAGAGGGAGATACAGATTCCGAAGCAGACTCCACCTCTGAGCTGTCAGCACAGAGCCTGACATGGGGCTCAAACCGGAGAACTGTGAGATCATGACCTGCGCTGAAGTCAGGTGCTTAACCAACTGAGCTATCCAGGCGCCCCGGTTGGTTGCCCTGCTTTATACTCCCTGTACGTGGACGTTATGCCAAGCATCATGTTCACGAGACCTTTACTTCTGAGTGGCTCCTCTAGGTACTGGTGTTTGCACTCCCACCTCAACCTATCCTGCTGCTGGCATTCACAAGCATCCTTTTGGGACTGCCTCCCATGCTGTGGCCATCCTGGCAAAGCCGCCAATCCCAGTATACCGTCCATGGCCAGCTCCAGGGAATCTGTGTCTGCACCCGTCTTCTGTGCCTGTCAGGGACTGGGGATCTTAGCATCTCTCTCTTCTAATCCCTGTTGTGAAGTGAAGCTACTGACCAAAAAGCTGTTCTCCTAATATGGCGACTTATCTCCATTTGCTTTGACATCATAAGCAACTAGGGATCTCCCTAGAATAGGATGGAGACTACAGCCACCCAGAGGAGGCATGAAGGTAGTTTTTGGCTCGTCTCCCCTAAAGGGAGATGGCTGCTGGTTCCACCTGCTTCCATGTTCTTTAAAATGTGGAGTATTTGGTACATCTTGTCTTCAGCTTCCAGTCTTTAGCACAATTATTGCACACACTGATGCATGTGCATTCACAGTATGGCTGTTCTTATTGTGCCAGGCCATTGTTAATGGATAGTAATGTTGGTTCCAGTTCCGGTTCATACTATGTATGGACATGACTTAATTTTTTTTTTTGGGGGGGGGGTGAGTAGGGTAAATACTGAGAGGGAAATGCTTCATACTCAAAGGGTATGAAGATTCAAAGTTTTCATATGTGTTGACAAATTGTCCTCAATAAGTGACTATCCTAATTTATTTTCCCAAATCCCCAACAAGATACACGTACGCTCCAATACATTGCAAGTAGGACCGTGCAATCATGGCAACGGTGACGTATCTGTTAAAACGCATTGTATTGACAGATGTGAACTTTTATACACTGCTGGTGGGAAGGAAAGGGAATTGGATTTAGGTAATGTTCACATCTGTCATTTTTTCCTCCAAATCTCCACCAAGAAAAACGTCTGATCGTTGAAATTTAATACGCTGTTAGAACAAGCACCCGTACACCCCCAATCAATTTGCAGACCTCTCGACTCCTCGTTTCTCCACACATCCCTCTTGGGTAGCATCTATTATTGTTTTCCGCCTACTAAGTGAGGATAATTATTACTTGTACACTATATTTATGAACAAAATGCAAAATAATGTGTAGAGCACCCAGTGCAGTGCCCAGATCCTGGGTGAGTATGCAAGTATACAGAAATGATATTCCTTTTTCCCCTCAACAAATATATGGAATTGATGTGTGTGTGTGTGTGTGTGTGTGTGTGTGTATTCTTACATGAATATTTAGTTTGGTTTATATCTCAAGTATATAAGCTGTTCTTTCCTGAGCGCTATTGTCTCCTTGAAGAGATAAAATGAAGCTTGCAACATGCTAGACATTCAGTGAAGCTATCTAGATTAATGGGTTATATTTACTTATTTGTGAGAATCAACTCTACTGGTGGAAGAGTAACTTTAGTTAACTTGTTCCCTTTTTATTTTTAAACTAAAACCCATATATGTGATGCTGGTCCATAAAAGAGAGAATATACAATTTTCAAATATAAAAAGTTAAACTACTAGCCTTTAAAAAAAATCTCAAAAATGCGAATCCTCATGTTTATTCTAATTTTTACATTTAAATATTTTATCTCTTTGTTTCATGGAATCATGGCATTGTTATTTAAAGGTAAGAATGTTCTCCTGAGTAGTTCCAAATGATCTTCTGATATGAACACATTTTAGGAATTCTAAAGACAGAAAAAACCGTGGATGGAGTAGGCACTGAGTAAACATTAGTTAATATCAGCTCATTGCAGATATGAATTTTTAAATGCACTGATAATGTTGTCAGGAACAAGAAGCCTGCAACCCAATCTTCCACAAAAAATGAATCTTTTATTGGTTACTATAACTCAGAAATTTGAGGTTGTCAAAAACTTTCAAACACACTAAACCTTTGTTTTCATTACGAGAAAGAATCTTCATCTTTTATGGAGTAGTGGACTGCCTGTACATATAAAACCCGGGCTGAATCCAGGTAACTTGTTTGAAACAATCTGCGGGAACCATCCTTCCACAGAGATGTTGCTGCTAGAGACTGCACACTGCACAGTGCTGGTTACAGTAAAGCCTGATTAATTAACTTTTGTTTTTTAAATAATTCATATGCCATAGAGTGCAAGTCAATCAGAAAATTACTTTCAGTAAAAGCTGGCTACCAGATAATAAAATGAAGTCATTAGGAGCCTACATGACAGGTACCAAATAACAATTAAGAACCCAATTTTCTTTGCTGAGTTGCACTTAAATAAAATCTTCACTTAATCTTTGGAAGAGTAGTTCTTTGTTATTAATTAAATCTAGGATTTTTGCTGTTGAAATCACCACACTGGTTTAGTTTTATTTTTGCAAGGCTGTGAGAAATGTTATTGCTGCTTCAACATATATAGTACACAGCACATAAAAATGTATCTTATGCTTTGTGAACAGAAACAAAAATTCTCAAGCATTAACAATTATATCAGTGGGAGTTTTTGCATTAAATTAAGCTTGGGGGAAGGAAGAAACGTGGGCTGTAAACAAGAAAAATATTTCTCTCAAGACAGTTAAATGTTAACTAGGTGCATTAATCAAATTATGATGTAATGTTCTGCAAAGTCAGCTATAAAAAGTGTTTTCCACTACTTTTCTACTTTCACATTAATTTTTTTTGCAGTAAAAAGTAACTGCCATATATAGCAAAAGGAAAGTACCTAACTGGATGTGTAATTTCGTTTTGAACCAAAGAACCTATAAAATTTCTGTGTGAGAGAATATTAATTGCAACTATACCTTTTATGGCAGAAAACCTTAGCACTCTGGATATCTGCCTGATCTTTTTTGAGGGAAAAAACTATTTCTTATTCCTTTTTTTTTCACTTTTGGCAAATTTCTAGTGACAAATGCAGCGTTTGGAACAGTTTCACAGCTCGGCATTTGTAGACGGAGGAAGGAAAAATGGAAACAAGGAAGAAAAGAAGGAAAGAAGGAGATGGAAGGAAGGAAGGAAGGAAGTTACATAGACCATCTAACTCAGTCAATTCTAGGAAGTGCAGCATACATATATATTAGAAAGGAAATGTGCTTTGAAGTTCACAATATTTAAAACTGGGAAAAACAAATGAGTGAATATACATCATGCCTTTTTGTAGTAATGTAACAAATGTGTTTTAATCCATGCAAGCCATTTCTAGTTCTAATCTTGGACAATTTACAACCTTTGTTAGTTTTAAATTCTTTATGTGAATGATGATGGAATAAATGGTCTCTGAATTTTAGCCTTACTCAAATTTTATAGAAAAACAGGGCATTATACAACCCTATAGTATATATGATATACTACACTACAGCATAAAGGCAATATTACACTTCAGTGTATATACTATACTGTGCTATACAGTATATATACTATACTATATTTACAGTATATATATTATACTATATATTATAGCATATATACTATACTATATACTACAGTATATGTACTATACTATACTACAGAAAAGAAGGGCAGATGAGGGAGTGCAATGAAGACTGCCTTCTCGATGTTTTCACAGGTGATGGTGGAGGGGTGCATAAACATGAGCTTCTTGGCTGGGTATTTACCCAAAGGAAATGAAAATACTCATTCAACAAGATATGCACCCCTATGTTGATTGCAGCGTTATTTACAATAGTCAAGATACGGAGGCAACCAAAGCATCTACTGATACATGAATGGGTAAGGAAGATGTGATACACAGAGACCACCCACTACACACACACAGAATACTATGCAGCATGAGAAAAGAACGAGATCGTGCCATTTGCAATCACGTGGATGGGCCGAGAGGGTAAGTGAAATAAGTCAAACTGAAAAGACGCAAACCATATGATTTCACTCATATGTGGAATCTACAAAAACAATGAAGAAACAAACAAAAAGCAGAATCAGGCCTATAAATACAGAGAACAAGCTGATGGTTGAGAGAAGGGAGGGAAGTGAAATGATGGGCAAAATGGGTGAAGGGGAGTCAGGGATACAGGCTTTCTGCTATGGAATAAAGGAGTCACGGGAATAAAAGACACGGCATAGGGAACAGAGTCAGTGATATTGGAACAGTTGTGCGGCAATAAAGGGTAGCTACATTAACAGCACAGCATAACTCAAGTTGTCAAATCACCATGTTGTACACCCGAAACGAAGTTAATTAACATTGTGTGTCAACTATACCAAAAAAATTAAAAAAACTTTTTTTAATGTTTATTTATTTTTGATAGAGAGAACACAAGTGGAAGAGGGGAAGAGAGAGAGGGAGACACAGAATGTGAAGCAGGATCCAGGCTCTGACCTCTCAGCAAAGAGCTCGACACGGGCTTGAACCCACAGACCACGAGATCATGACCTGAGCTCAAGTTGGACGCTTAACTGACTGAGCCACCCAGGCGCCCCTCAAAAAATATTTTTTAAATAAAATCTGTTCAGCAGAAAAAAAAATGAGCTTCTGGGAAACTTTAGCAACAAATACTGTAATACTATCTATCTTTCTCCTGACTCCTCCCAAGCCAGTGAGCAGAGGGATGGTGGCAGGTGGGCCTTCGGTGAGTCTTTCCATTTCCCACAGCCACCGACGACTCTGCAGTGGGATTCCTCCCACACCACTTAGAAGCTGACACTGTTGGTTTGCTTGCCTGCTTGTTTGTTTTAAGAAGCCTTGCGTGAACAAGAGTTAATTACTCCAGTTTCCTTTTCTTTCATGAAGATCATGAGAGCTTTGGGGAATACATTTCATTTCCTCAGGTCATGAAAATGAAAAAAATAAAGTAACTTTATATTTAATGAATCTAGTAGTTGGGGAAGTTATATAGGACAATGTTTTTTTGGCCAGGAGGCATTCATTCCTAGGTAGGAGAAAGTCAAGTTCGATATTATGGCAGTTCAGTTTTACTTTGCAATATATAAGACTTTAAAAGGGTTAAAGAAGGCCAAAAAAGTTTTGGACGACATAGAGACTTGGAGAAATAAAACTAATCTGCAGAAAAGATCAGTTACCATAACTAATTTCAGAAATGTAAACATAGTTTGGGTTTGCAATTAAATGAGGTAGGAATCCAATAAAATCCCAAAATAATTTTGAGGAGTAACTTACTTGGTTATTTTGAAACATGTGATTAGTTTGCTGAGTGAGTTTGCCTTTGTTTTAAATTTTTGTTTTATATTTATTTTTGAGAGACAGAGAGAAGCGGAGCCTAAGCGGGGGAGGGGCAGAGAGAGAGGGAGACACAGAACCTGAAGCAGGCCCCAGGCTCTGAGCTGTCAGCACAGGGGCCGACGCGGGGCTCGAACCCACGAACCACGAGATCATGATCTGAGCTGAAGTCGGACACCCAACCGACTAAGCCACCCAGGTGCCCCAAGTTTGTCTTTGTTTTAGAGGTGCCCCAAGTTTGTCTTTGTTTTAGAGTTTGATCTATAATCAAAGTAAACCTTCTTTTTTTTTTTTTTTTATTATTTATTTTGGGACAGAGAGAGACAGAGCATGAACGGGGGAGGGGCAGAGAGAGAGGGAGACACAGAATCGGAAACAGGCTCCAGGCTCCGAGCCATCAGCCCGGAGCCCGACGCGGAACTCGAACTCACGGACCGCGAGATCGTGACCTGGCTGAAGTCGGACGCTCAACCGACTGCGCCACCCAGGTGCCCCCAAAGTAAACCTTCTTTAGGAAGGGATAGACTCTGTAGTTAAGTGGTTGTAGGAAACATGTGTGGGTGGGTATGGGGCGGGGGGGGGGGGGGGGAAGCCTTCTGAGTTAAGCTCCTTGAAGTTAGGTCACATACATCTGAACTCCCCATATGCCCACTAGTTTAGCACTTAGCTAAGAAATGCTCTCTAAAAATTTTTTGTATTGATGTGGTTAGGAATTTAGGTATATTATCTGCAATAATTATTGTTGACATAGAATCAAATATCCTAAAATTTTTCAAGATGAAATTAATATAGTCAGAATTCTGGGGTCTCAAGTGGAATTTATCAGTGTTTAAATATCTTAAAAAGATCTTTATTCAGGAAATATTTTAAATTATTTTCAGACAGCCTGTGGCCAACCTCAGATGGAGGTGGGATAGCTCCCAGGACCAATAATTTGTCAAGTGCCAAAACCTGTACAATGGAATGGAATTCTGCCTTCTGACAGCCTGATATTTAAAGCGTATGGGTATGATGTCAGAACATCCAAATCTGAGCTGAATGTGATCCAGGATTTCCTGAAAGTCTATGTGAGATATATGATATTGGAAAGAAATGATCTAGGATCTGTCAACACTCTGTTTTCCTAGATTTTCTAATCTTTAGCATCAGAAAGCAATCTGCCTGGAACATATTTTCCATAATCTCAGAGATATGTATAAACTATCTTCAGTCAGCCATGTTGCAAAAATTAGCTAAGGGTGCTCTAAAAAATTATCTTGAGGAATGTATTTATCTCCAGATAATACACCAAGTCCTCTCATTTACTTTTTATAGAACTGAGTAAAACAGATAACAGAGCTGCCCTGGAAAATCATTCGTGCTATAATGAGTCAAGACCGAGAAAAAGACAGGGTTGGGGAAGGGGGATAAGCTGTCAGTGATGGTCCTTGCTACACCCTCAACTGGTTGATTAAATAAATCATTTTGCTGTATCGACCAGTGTCAGACTAGGCGGTAGGCCCAGCAACACAGTGATGAATGAGACAGGCTACTGAGGCAAACAGCCCTAGAATGTTCCCTGATCAGGGGATGGCCACTGACTAGAGAAGGTGTGGACCCCTTTTAGGCTGACCAGTGATATATGAGGCAGCCTAGAGTCCGGTCTGTCCATTAGGGGCAAAGATAATTACCCCTTAAAACTGGGATTCCAAACATTGAAACTAATTCAAGGCACCATTTTTTCAATCCTTCCAAGGATACAGCATAGTTAGTAGCATCCTAGCTGCCCAGGGGAGAAGTTAAGCCATTGCTTACGATGTAGGTCTTGGAGCATGAAGGCTTGATTTTCTCATGAAATCCTGATTGAGGAATTTGAGGGAATATGGAACTGCCCAGAGGGTAACTGGAAAGTTACTAAAACAGAAATACTACCTGCTACGTACCAGAGGCTGTTCTAAATGCAAACCATGTGTTAACTCATTTAATCTTATCAAGTGGCTTTATTATTTATTGTCCTAGTTATTGATGGAGAAACTAGGTGCAAAGTGGGTAAGTAAGTTGTTTGAAGCTAATACCTGGTAAAACTAGGGTTTATACCCTAGTTTAGGTGTAGGATTTAGGGCCTGAAGTGTGACCTAAAGTGTGGCTGAGCCACATGAGTGGCAGGACTGGGTCTTTGTCGCAGTGTTTGGAGAGGCAACCTGCCACTGTGAGTGTTCTCGAATGTACTCATTGGACTTTCAAGGAACGCAAAGTCTGTACTAATCTCTACCAGGGCCACCCCACAGGATTACATTTGTAGTGAGCAACTTTGAGCGACGAGGGGGAGGTCTGCCCCTAGACACAGAGCCCACCTGCCCGCTCTGTGAAGAGCTCAGTTTTGCCCTCTGCGAACACAGCCCATGAGTGTGCAAGCTCCATGAGGAGGTCTTTGCAATGTCCTTGTGGAACTAGGCTGGTATGAAAACCCACGCAAACCGACATGAAGTTCTGGATGCTTCTGCCGTGAGTAATCAAGTCTTTGGCCATTGACTCAGAAGTCTTGGGTCTTCTGCTGGCATCTGTGAAAGACTAACAGGCTGGCTTGTTCGCTCGCAGGGAGGAAGGCCAGACCACGCAGTGTCTGATGCACAGGTGGCAGATTTGCAGAGCAGAAGGACAATGGTCACCTCTGAGCTTCTGTCCCTACTTACCATCCATTAGTCCAAGGGAGCATGATCTCAGTTCTCAGGAATATTGACCGAAACAGGATGTAGAAAGGACAGAGCATATGCAAGAAGACAAGAGAAACAAGGAAATGTTTCTTAAAGTGGTTCTGTGGTTTGTAAATAAGACGGCAGAAAGAACACTGGAAATGTGTGTGTCTCCTTTCTCAGTTCTTGGCAAAAGTTACTTCTTCCCGGTGATTTTCTGATTTCCGGCTATTTTCTTCTTTTGTTTTTATGCTTTCTCTATACTTCACCATGAATCAAAAAGTTTATGGTTATATACAATAACGTTTCCTCTTGTGCTGCAAGATCATGCAGAAACCTTGATAGCCCAGGACAAAGCTACAGTTTCTAAATAAATTTTTCCCTCTAATGTCAGTTTATCTCCCTCAGCAAGCAATTTACGCTGTGGAAGGTATTAACATTTCACTAAGTCTATTAAACTTCAACTGCTAAGACATCTTCACAATATAACCTGGGCAAAGTTAAACTAGAACCAGAATTCTTTCATTGAATCCCTACTGTGTGCAATGCATGAAGTAACTTCTTCCTTTTTTGGTGGGGGGCAGGGTGGGGAGCTTTCCCTTGACTTTTTACGTTAATTGGAAATGAGTTCAACTGTTTTTGGACTTTTCTCAAGCCACCAAGCCTGGCAAGTGTTACAAATGTCAACTTTTTCCTCTTATAATAATAATAATTCAGGAACAGTTGAGAAAAGCTGATAACATTTCCAGGAAAAGGCACTTTGAGGTTGAGACCAAACGGGGAACAATAAATTTTTTTAGGTTAAATGTGACTTTAGGTCACTATAACACATAATTCTGTTAACACAAGTTGAGATTAGTCACTTGATAAAATCCTACTGGTAAAAGGAATTGCACCAATGCAGCCAGCAGTGGACTTCTGCCATTTATATACTACTACTTGTTATTTATATACTATCTGCCATTTATATACTATCTGCCATTATATATACTACTACTTGCCCTTTATGTGTTATCCTCTGAAATAATAAGCCCCACTTTGGAAACATAACTTCATAGAATCCTTTTCAGGAAATCTTGATCCCCACCCCCTTAGTACAGATGGGACCTTTAAATTTTTTTAAATGTTTATTTATTTGAGAGAGAGAGAGCGCGCGCGCCAAAGTTGGGGAGGGGCAGAGAGAGAAGGGGACAGAGGATTCGAAGCCGGTGCTATCACGAACTGTGAGATCATAACCTGAGCTGAAGTTGGACACTTAAATAACTGAGCTCCCCAGGCACCCTCAGATGGAACATTTAAATCAAAGTGTTTTTACATAGTGATATTGTTCAATGCGTCAATTGAGAGTCACAGATGAGCACCCAAGTTAGGTGATTGTGAGAACCTAATATTTAATATTTAGCACATATTAAAACATTGTAATGTTTTAAGTTAATACATTTAAAACATGTTAGAAACTATCTTTCAAATTTTTGGTTGCTCAATACCTATTAAAATTTTTGTTGTGACCAAAATAGTTCCAAAAGATTCCCTGACAGGTATGTATTTCATCTTTTCCTATTGGTTTTAAAATCTATCCTTAAGTTACAACATCAGAGCATGTGTTTGGACCCAATCACCCTCCCCAAAATGTACTTTGACTTGATACTATTCTTTGGTTCTGAAGGATAGAAAAGTCACTCCTTACATTTATTCATCCATCCATCCAGCCATCCATCCAACCAACCATCCATCCATCCATCTATCCATTCCCATGATTCATTCAAATTTTTATTGAGCCAGAAATATGGTTGGCCCAGGGAAAATAGTTATTAACATTTAAACCAAAGAAGGAACCCCATCTCTTGGAGCTTAAGGTGTAAAGAAAGATATTAATCAAGGAATCACATGAATGAATTATGCAGAGTTACAAAGGGAGATAATGTCCTTGAACAGAGACACCTGCTTCTCAGAGGCCCATTAAAAAAAAAAAAAAAAAAAAGGAACATGACTCTAATTAAGGACTCAACTGAGATGCAGTATAGAAAAATACACAGGGCTGGAACATGTAGACCTTAAATGTAACCTTACACACTTTGATTATTAGTCCAAAGCAATGGAAAACCACTCAAGGAATTTAAGAACTAGGGCAACATCAGCAGATCTTTTTTTTTTTTTTTTTTTTTTTTAATTTTTTTTTTCAACATTTTTTATTTATTTTTGGGACAGAGAGAGACAGAGCATGAACGGGGGAGGGGCAGAGAGAGAGGGAGACACAGAATCGGAAACAGGCTCCAGGCTCCGAGCCATCAGCCCAGAGCCTGACGCGGGGCTCGAACTCACAGACCGCGAGATCGTGACCTGGCAGAAGTCGGACGCTTAACCGACTGCGCCACCCAGGCGCCCCA
>NC_064811.1:192120796-192131364 GCF_023721935.1 Panthera uncia
GAGCCTGACGCGGGGCTCGAACTCACAGACCGCGAGATCGTGACCTGGCTGAAGTCGGACGCTTAACCGACTGCGCCACCCAGGCGCCCCAGCAGATCTTTTTTAAAGATGGCTTTGCTTGAGGAATGGAAGGGACATCGGAACGGGCCCAAGGGGAAAGAGCCTAGTTCTGAGGCTTCTTGGGAATGTGATCCTTGGGGGACATAGCTAAGAATATTGCTCACTACATTATGTAGTACTCTGTCTATTAGGGCCTAAGGGAAAGTCGTTCCTTCTGATTCAATACTGGGCATATTTGGGTAGGCCTGACCTGAGTTACTATCATTTTTATTTTATAAATACTTAAAAGACATTTTATCAATATTGATTATCATATAAATGCTAAGGGGATATTTAGAAATAATGCAACAGATTATGCTCACATACTCTCATTGGCTTCCAGAAAAGCTAAAGCCAAGTGTATTGGACTCTAGGGTATTACGTTTTGTGCTTCCCTCCTTCCTAATTTTATCTTAATCTTTTAATTTATTTTCCTTTGACTTAAATTTGTTTTTGCTTAATTTTAATATTATTTTCTACCCCCAGAACAAAACACTTGCAAGTAATTAAACAAAACCATAAATACTATTATATTAAAACACATTTGTTGCTACCTTAGAAGAAATGTCTGACACACAGGAAAACATGTTGACAATATGCCCACCATATACATGGGCAAGATGCTTGGAGATGGAATGGGGGTATGTGTGAAAACCATGTTCCTTTTGTTCCAAATTGCCAATTAAAGAGTGTGACAGCTAATCTCTATGTTGCCTAGGAACTATATTGTTTCAAGATGTCTAAAACTGGCAGGGATCTAAATTCCAGACATCATTCACTCTTGGCTTTGAAGCATGCTCAGGGTATCTGGTATTACGCAATGTTCTTTGGAATTTGCAGAGGAATCTGACTACTTCTGGCTTGAGATAGGCAAAAAAAAAAAAAAAGATCTTATCTTATTTAGCATAGTGATAATGCAGTATTTTAAATACACTCCAGCTTATATGAGACACAATACTTTCCCAAATGGTTCAGCTGAGCCTTAGACATTGTGATTTGATAGCATGGAAAGTCAATAAGAAATAGGCATTCAGAATTTGAAACGCAAATCTACAGTTTTCTACTCTTTGTCTATAGGAAGATTTTCACATTAATTATCAATTCCTCACTAATGACTCTTTAAGGCCTTGAATGCAGGAAGATTTTCACATTTATTATCAATTCCTCACTAATGACTCTTTAAGGCCTTGAATGCAGTCCTTCTTTTAGGTAACTTTTATGATTACAAGGAAGGAGCGAGTAAGGTGTTATTCCTTTGGTTGAGACTTAAACTTCTAAAAGACTATGATAGACTAACAGTCTATGAGTTGTCAAGCCTAACAATGGAGCACAGGCAACAGAAAACTCCTCAACCGAGGAGTGGATACAAGTGGAAAGCTCACCAGTGGAATTGTTCTATACCATAACCAACCATCTGCACACTTCATTGCCTCTGGGGCTTGGATACACTTCATCTGGTGCACATCTGTTGGTTTCACTCGGCAGTCCAAGAAGTGTCCTTCCTGAACACTAGGGATGAACTTGCTCCGCACCGAGTCTCTGATAGTCGAGACCTCATTAAAATACTCGTTTCCCAGGGGCGCCTGGGTGGCGCAGTCGGTTAAGCGTCCGACTTCAGCCAGGTCACGATCTCGCGGTCCGTGAGTTCGAGCCCCGCGTCAGGCTCTGGGCTGATGGCTCGGAGCCTGGAGCCTGTTTCCGATTCTGTGTCTCCCTCTCTCTCTGCCCCTCCCCCGTTCATGCTCTGTCTCTCTCTGTCCCAAAAATAAATAAAAAACGTTGAAAAAAAAAAATTAAAAAAAAAAAATACTCGTTTCCCAAAGTGCATGCTCTGCTCAATGTGTTTTTCCCCAGCTGGTGTAAACTATGAAGTGGCAACCTTAAATGAACTCTTGAACATCACTTCCGTCTGTGGCTTTTCTGCTGCATGTGTACCTTTCACAGCTGCATATTTTCACTATTTCTGATTTGTGCCCACTGCCAAGTTTGGAACTCTAGAATACTTACTCTTATCATGCACCCAGGCTTGCCGTATTGATAATTCATCTACACTGACATTCTGCTCTGAGTTTTGTTCTCTCAGGGCTCAGGATATTTTACATTCCTTCCCAAGCTTTGCTGTAGGCCAAATCCTTTTTCCTTACCTGGTCCCATCTGGTCTACCCAGACCCAAGGAAAATCACAACTAACTGTCAAAATAAAGGAGAGAGAAGAAGATTGGTATTTTTCTAAGCTAGGACCCTGAAGATGAGAATTGAGGAAGACTGACTCTATACATTCACTGGTGTAAGGACCAAATGAGATGATATTAGAAGTATGCAAATCATATACCATCTTATAGGTTTTCTGTGCATGAAGTATCAAGCCCATTGTTCATTCTGTGCAAAACCCTGGGACTCAGGCACTCTTTCAGAGCCTTCCAGGACAATTTGGGACAAAATATACAATATATGGGCTGATCACAAAAGTGAGCCTAATTAAATTTGAACAATGGACTTAATTTTTTTTTTATCATCTCCTTCCTAATCCCAATCCCTCTATGAAGATAATCAGTGATTCATTATATTATTATCTGTTTCTTACCCTAACATTTGTATCCACCTTTATCCATCCCTTGGCTTATGATGGAACCAGGGAGCCATATCTGTTTCTACATCTAACCCATGACCATTCTAATTTAAAATATACTTTGTATCCAGTTCATTATTTCCTTCTCCATAGTTACCACCCAGGTCACAATTATACGTCACACTGTCATCTCTCACTACAACTAATATCATTGCATTCTGGCTGGCCTTCTTGTTTCCGACTCTGTTCTTTTCTAAATCGCTCAAAAACACACAATGGGTAGAATATAGTGCAAATCACCAAACATCTTTATACCGTTACTCTGCCTACTTCTCTTCAAAGTCTTCCCTTTACACCTAGGATACAATCAAAACCCTCTCCCAGCCAACAAAGCCTGGTGTGATCTAGTCCATGCTGGATTCTATAGCCACATCTAATGCTGTGTCTCCTATCAGTTACGTTCCAACTGCCCTGACCTTTCTTCAGCCTTTCTCAATTTTGGGGATACACATATATATTTTTTTATATTCTTCAATGTCTCAATTGCTATTAAGACTTCCTATGTAGGAATTTCGCCTTACTATTTTCACCGGATCTGTTACTTCTTTAAGGAGGTCATCCCTGAACCTCCAATTTAAGCCAGTTCTCTCTATTATCTATTTTATGGCACGTTGTCATTTCCCCTCAGAGCACTTTTCTGATTTTCACATAAGCACTTGTTTGTGTGAATGTTTCTGACGTAACTGTCCTCTCAATAGGCTGTAAGTGCACTCTGTGAAGGCAGGGACCATGGGTCTTTTGCTTTCTACCGTATCTTAATGGCTAGTACAGGGACTAGCACATAGTTGACACTCAACAGATTTGATGAATGAATAAGTGGAAATTTCATATCTCAATCTTTATTTGTTCGGTTACTCAATAAGATATGTATCTTGTATAAAGCACCGTCTTCAGCTCACTGGACACAGCAGGACAAAAAGATACAACAGTTCCTGCTCTTGTGAAGCTGACCTTCCAGTGTGGGAAGCCAATCATAAGCAACAAGTATATTACATAGCGTTTTAGAAGGAGATGTGTGGTAAAGAGAAAAAATGGAGCAGGGTAATGGAAATGAGGTATGTCAGAGGTATGCGATTTGCAATGTGAATAAATGGTCAGTTTAGGCCTTACTGGAGAAGTTACATTTGGGGACAGATTTGAAGCAAGCGATGGTTTCAGATACTTGGATATATATAGAAAATTCTCTAGCCATGAGAAACAGCTAGAGCAAATCCAAAAGTGGGAACGTGTCTGGAGTATCTGCGAAATAACAAGGGAGGAGGCAGAGTGGTCAAGGGGGCAGAGACATAGAAGCTCTGATGAAACAAAGAACAGCTAGCAGATAAGGTGGACATCTTTGACCACTGTCATTACTTTGATTTGTACAGTGACTGAGCTGGGTGAGACTTTAAATAGTCTCAGCGGAAGAGTGATAGGATCTTATTTTTGCTTTAAGTGCATGGAGATGTCTGTTCTGTGTGGAATATATTGCAGTGGGCCATGGGTAAATATAGGAAAACCCCACAAGAGGCTTCTGAAGAATCCAGGCAAGAGAATAGGGTCGCTTGAATTAGGATACAGCAGCGGAGGTGATGGAAAACAGCTGGAATCTGGATGTATTTTGAAGGTAAAGATAAAAGGTTTTTCACTGGTGCGTTGGACAGCAGTTTGAAAGAAAGCAAGGAATTAAAGACAACTCTGAGGTTGGGGACTGAGTAACTGGAAAGACACAGCTGCAATCAAGTCAGAGGGGTTAAGAGTACAGAAGATTATGTTTGGGTGGAGTTGGTGAGATCATGTTTATTTGCAGAAACTGGTGGAGAGGTTAAATGAGTGGTTGGATATACAATTCAGTGGGGCTACATGACAGCATGATGAATGTGGAGGCGTCCACCTACGAAGGGCACTGAAGAGCAGGAGAAGAGATGATATCACCCTGGAGTGAGTACAAATAGCAGAGAAAAGGACTAACGTCTGAGCCACTAGGCCCTTCAACGTTCAAAGATATGAGGGAAGAATTATCTTCAGAGCCAGGGCTGGATCCTGATATGATGAGTCTGTTTTAAAAAGGGGGGTTTTGAGGCAAACCATAAGAGACTCTTGAATTTAGAGAACAAACTGAGGGTTGATGGGGGGTGGGGGAGGGAGGAAACGGGTGATGAGCATTGAGGAGGGCACTTATTGGGATCAGTACTGGGCATTGAATCATGGAATCTACTCCCGAAGCCAAGAGCACACTATATACACTGGATGTTAGATAACTTGACAATAAATTATATATATCAAAAAAAGGGGTAAACATAAATGGTCAAAACTAATGTGCCTATGAGATTAGCTATATATCTTTGGTTTCAAGTCTTAAAAAGTAAAAGAGAGACAGGTAGATAATCATGGGTGTACAGGTAGGTAGGCATAAGTATAAGGGAAAAAATAAAATGAAATGGGTGGTTTTTTCCCACTGGTATCTTAACCAGAATTTTCCTGAGGGGGCAATGATTTTTCCTCACAGAAATATCAAAAAATCCATAAAGCCCTCGGGTTTCACTATTGTTTATAAGCGAGTAGTGATCCGGTAAGAGAGGTCTAAATTCCATTTGTTAAACCAAATTAACGACACTTATGTTTATGACACACATTACTTTGACATTGTTTCGCCTGTGAGATCATTAATTTTGGAATTATTTGGAGTACGCTAATGGAATGGGGGACGAGAAGAGGTATAGGTATTTTTAGTCTTCCAAATGGTAACAAAACACCGTGCAGACACATTCTATTAGAGCTTAGAGGGAAAAAAAAAAAAAATAGCAAGGTCATGCCTAATTTGAGGTTTCAGGTTTGTTCCAAGCAACTGGGAAGGTCAGACTCGGTTCTAGATAATTCACTGATCCGAAGGAATTTTGGGAAGTTGGGGTGGTTTCAGGGTTAACAAAGGCATTCAGGCCTTTGGCTTCAGTTCAGCTCATGACCCCACGCAGCCACCACTGAATCCACGAGGGTTGAGCTACTGAAGGAGTCCAATGTGAACTTGAGGCTCCCTGTGGTTTAGCTTGTTGCCCCAAAACCCAAGATGCATCTGTGGCATGGAAACCATCCCACTACACGCATACTACTCTACCGCGGGCGACTTTAATGGGCTCTGCGGTAAATCACTTTCCTTTTGGAAATCTGAGGTCTGGAGTTTGTACTATGTGCAACACTTCTTTGTGTTGTATATGTCTCATCTGTTTGTGTCAGCTGAGACAGAGAGCAAATGTTTAGCAAAGGATTCCAAACTCTTAGCAATCCTTAAGCAATACCAAAAATATGTGGAATGTAATCTTAGTTTCTCAATTGTACACTGTTATTTCTAAATATAATATCCTTCTAAGATTTTTTTTTCCTTGATGGTTCTAGTCCCATTCCTTAGGAGATATAATGAAGATTATAGAAAAAATATAAGAGTTGTTTAGAGTCCCACAAGGGCTGGAGTCGGGGCCTGGTGTTACCACTGGAGTGACAATGCACATGTTGTTTAGGAAGAGGAACCCTCTAAGTATTAGTTTCCTCACCTGTAAAGTGGATTAATAAAATACCGTTAGGTTAGTTTAAAAGCATAAAATCAAGGGGCGCTTGGGTGACTCAGTTGGCTAAGCGTCTGACTTCAGCTCAGGTCATGATCTTGCGATTCGTGAATTCGAGCCCCACGTTGGGCTCTGTGCTGACAGCTCGGAGCCTGGAGCCTGCTTCAGATTCGGTGTCTCCCTCTCTCTGCCCCTCCCCCACTCACACTCTGTCTCTCTGTCTCTCTGTCTCTCTGTCTCTTTCTCTCAAAAGATAAGTTAAAAAAATTTTAAAGCATAAAATAAAATAGCGCGTTCTAGTGCTTAGCAGAATTACTTACACCCAGTAGGTACTCAATAAATCTTAAGTCTTTTTCTTTGTTGCTACCAATCATTCTGGGCCTTTGGGACTTGTCTTCATTCCAGACAATTTATTATTTTATCAGTCTGAAATCCTGACATTTCTGTGCATTTGATTTTTCTAAATCAATTCTAGTGAAATATAATTTACACACAAAATGTACTGAATTTCAGCTGGGGTAAATTTTCGTGCGTTTTGACAAATTTATACACCTGGGAATCCCAACAACAATCAATAGGTAGGATCTTTTACATTACCCTGATCATGTTTTCCCAGTGTTTTCCAAATAACTTTCTCACTTCAGCCCCAGGCAAAGGCAATCATTGCTGTTTTCTGTCACTGTGTATTTATCTTTCTAGAGATTCATTTAAATGAGAACTCTAGGGGCGCCTGGGTGGCTCAGTTGGTTGAGCGTCCGACTTCGGCTCAGGTCATGGTCTCATGGTTCGTGGGTTCCAGCCCCGTGTCAGGCTCTATGCTGACAACTAGGAGAATGGAGCCTGCTTCACATTCTGTGTCTTCCTCTCTCTCTGCTCCTCCCCTGCTCATGCTCTGTCTCTCTCTCTCTCCTTCAAAAAATAAATAAAAAAACATTTAAAAATTTTTAAATGAGAACTCTATAGGGGCGCCTAGGTGGCTCAGTCAGTTAAGTGTCCAACTTCAGCTCAGGTCATGATCTCACAGTACACGGGTTCGAGCCCCGCATTGGGCTCTGTGCTGACAGCTCACAGACAGGAGTCTGCTTCAGACTCTATGTCTCCGTCTCTGTCTGCTCCTTCCCCACTCACACTCTGTCTCTCTCTCTCTCTCAAAAGTAAATAAAGATTTAAAAAAAAATGTAAATGTGAATTCTACACTAGGTACTCTTTTGTAACTGGCCTCTTTTTCCCTCTGTACTACTTTTGAGATTCGTTTGTGTGGTTGCATCAGCAGTCCGTTCCTGTTTATTGCCGAGAAGTATTCCATTGTATAAATATAACCCAACTTTTGGCTGTTTGCTGATAGACGTGTGGATGGTTTCCAGTTCTTTGGCTATTGCAAATCAACATCATTTCTGCCCAAGCATTTGTGTCATTTACTCATATATTTGGACCATAAACATCTTTCGAAATCATAAAGAGTTGACTGGTGTCGATCAAGATCCCTTCGGTACAAGGTTTTGTGTGGTCGTGTATCTTCATTTCCCTGGTAAAGGCACAGGTGTGTACCCACTAGGAGGTAAGGTAAGTATGCTTACACTTGACAAGAACTTGCTCAACGTTTTTCCTAACATAGTTGTACCTTCCCTTCAACACCCACACTTGGCATGGTTTATTTTAGGATTCCACTTGAGTCGGCCTCAGGATGCTTGGATACACTTGCTCAAACATTACTCTGGCGTGTCTGCGAGGATGTTTTTGGGCGAGATGAACACGTGAATTGGTAAACTGAGTAAAGAGGATGGCCCTGCCTCCTGTGGATGGGCCTCACCCCATCGGCTGAAGGGCTGAATACAACAAACAGACTGAGCCTCCAGCAAGCTAGGCCAACAAGGTGGGAGGAGGGAGAGGGGCATGCTTTCCACGGGCTGAGCTGCCTTCAGACTGTGACTGAAACATCAGCTTTTCTTGGACCTTAGGCCACTGGCTTTAGGACCCTTGGTTCTCTGACTACAGGATCAGCTTTCCCCGGGTCTCCCATTTGCTGACTACAGAACGTGGGACTTCTTAGCCTGCCTAATCTTGCTGTATGAGCAAGATCGACAAACCTTTACTTTGTCGATACCATATTTAAGGAACAGAAAATGTTAATTTACAAAGTCCAATGTATCATTTCCCCCCCTTTATTTTGGACTTTTAAAAAACAATAGACACTGAAGATTATCTTTATGCTTTTTCATGAGTTTTTTTTAATGTTTATTTATTTTTGAGAGAGAGGGAGAGAGAGAGAGAACAAGCAGGGGAGGGTCAGAGAGAGGGAGACAGAGAATCCGAAGCAGGCTCCAGGCTCTGAGCTGTCAGCACAGAGCCCGTCGCGGGGCTCGAACTCATGAATCCTGAGATCATGACCTGAGCTCGAGTCAGACGCTCAACCAACTAAGCCACCCAGACGCCCTTTTTCATATGAGTTTTAAAGTTCTGCCTTTTATATTGATGTCTAAGATTAATTTCAAGTTAATTTTTGCATAAAGTGTGAGATAATTGTTGTTCATCCTTTTTTCCCAATTAGAGACCTAAATTGTTCTAATCCTATTTCAAGAAAACAACTTCCCCAGTGAAGTAACTTAGCATCTTTCCCAAAAATCAAACTGTCACAAAGGAGAGTCTCAGTCTGTTCCATTAATCTATATTTCTATTCATCCCCAAATAACACATTGTCTCTATCACTATAGTTTTGCAGTAAGTGCTAGTGTATCAATGCAAATGAGTTTTGTAATAACCTGAAAACCTATGAACTTGCTAAGCTGCATTTTTGGTTTGTTTGTTCTACTAGCTTTTGCTAGACTTCGAAGCATTTCTACATCCAAGATGATTTTCAGGTGTTTGGTTTTTTGTTTTTTTTTTCCCATTTGCACTTCATATATTTTGAACCTCTGACTGAATGTGCACACATTGAGGATTGTTGCATCTTCTTGATGAATTAGACCCTTTATAAAATATTCTGACATCACTTTGATTTTAATCTAGCCACTTGAACTGTTTTATGTTAGTTTTGCACGGTATAGCTCTTTGACTTATTGTGTCTGGATCTTCTTGTTAATTCGGATTCCTTGCAGACAGCCTACAGTTGTGTGTTTTTGAATATTTTTTTAATTGGTGCATTCAGACATGTGTAATTCCTAATTTAATTTTTCTGATGTTTATTTATTTTTGAGAGAGAGAGAGCACAAACTGGAGAGGGGCAGAGAGAGAGAGAGAGAGAGAGAGAGAGAGAGATACAGAATCTGAGGCAGGTTCCAGGTTCTGAGCTGTCAGCCCAGAGCCCAACTCGTGAACGGGGAGACCATGACCTGAGCCGAAGTCGGACACTTAACCGTCTGAGCCACCCAGGCGCCCCTGCAATTCCTACTTTAGACAATGGAAGCAGAGGCATGGTTGGATTTAGGTCCACCATGTTCATATTTATACCATCTTTTCTGTGTTCCTTTTTCTTCCTTTTCAACCTTATTTTAGAATAATTGTTTTGTTCAGAATTCCATTTTATTTGTGCTATTGGCTTACTATACCTCTTTTTTTTTTTTTAAAGTGATAGCTACAGCTCTTGCTTGAGATGATCTTTTCAGTGATATTTGGATAGCAAACAGCCTTAGAGGATGGAGATTGTCTTTTTCTCTGAAGCAGAGGGCTGGTTTGTTTGCAAATTAGTATAATAAAGATAACATCTCCGCTCCCCCCCACCCCGGGGCAAATGTTGGGCATATTTGCTTGCATCCTATTATAAAGGACTGTAGTTTCCTAATCTCAGTTGTGATGCAAATCTACTGTACCGACAGCCTCAACTGCCACCTAGATCTGCCTCTCCTCTGCCCTCACGGGATTTGGGGGGACAGAGGAACTGATGCAGACGGGAGATTCAGTGCTGCTTGCTGTGCCTTTATAAGAAAGCTCTTGGGTTTTGTTAGTCTTTATAAAACAGGAATAACAAGGGGAAAATCCTGCAGACAGACGGAAGGTGCTTAGGCCCTATTTGAGACTGAGATATCAAACTGATTTTCTAGCTTGATCCATCCAATCTCAGCCTATAGAATGCAGGCAACTGGTCAGCTTCAACAATAGAAATTTTTTAGGGGCACCTGGGTGGCTCAGTCAGTGGAGCGTTTGACTTTGGCTCAGGCCATGATCTCATGGTTTGTGGGTTTGTGGGTTCGTGGGTTCCAGCCCCACCCTGGGCTCTGTGCTGACAGCTCAGAGCCTGAAGCCTGCTTTGGATTCTGTGTCTCCCTCTCTCTCTCCCTCCCCAGCTTGTGCTCTTTTTCTCCCTCT
>NC_064811.1:192131374-192198509 GCF_023721935.1 Panthera uncia
CTCTCTCTCCCTCCCCAGCTTGTGCTCTTTTTCTCCCTCTCTCTCTCTCTTTAAAAAATAATTAAAGAAAGTTAAAAAAAGAAAAAAAAAAAGAAATTTCTTAGATGCACAGAAAGGAGACCCAGTGTTCTATAAATACTGTGGCACAGTGTCTGTAGTATATGATATAGGAAAAGATAAGCACGGGGCAAAGTAGTTGCACGGAAAATGCTGGATAAAGAGAGATGGGCTATCACAAATGCAAAAGAAGAGCAGTGAGATGGTTGGAGAGGAAATGTGATAGGAAGGCTGGAAGAATATGTTCGTTGTAAGCATCGTTAGGTGCTAGGGGCAATGACCGTATTATGGATGTCTCAAGAAAAAGAGGGGTAGAATTTGATTGGAAGGGGGTGGAGGGTCCTTCAGGGCAGTTCTGGATTAGAGTGGGTCAAAGCGCTATTCTCGTGAGATCAAAGTCATGTGTTTAGAAGTGGTGACAGCCACAGAGTTGCTGGTACGTTCCAGCTTGTTCTTGCTCCCCCCAGTTCTTCTTCCTGCCTGGTGACTCCAACGACCAACGCCAGACCCTGGCCCAGCACCAGACCCCTGCAGCAGCCCACTGGAGTGGTAGCAACTCAGAGGCATGGCTCACCGTAGGCCTCCCTGCCTACTTGCCTTCCTTCTCACTCCCATATGGTGGGGTGTATGTTTTAACTTTTCAGACTACCGGTCGGTCAGTCACCCCAGGTTCGATCTTCGAGGGTTCTCCTGGTTCCCATGCTCCCATATCCTCCCACAGTTATGCGGTCCATTTTTTTATAATTGAGCCCTACCTATCCCACACCTCACGGAGGTTCTACTTCCATAAGTGAACACTGACTGATGAGGTTTTTGAAAGACGAATATGTTATGTAAAATACGCTGTGGGATTATTTTCTTAATTTCTCTTTCTGCTGCTTCATTATTAGTGTATAGACATGCAACAGACTTCTGTACATTCATTTTGTATCCTGTGACCTTATTGAATTCATTTATCGGTTCTAACAGTAGTATCAATTCTACCATATGATCCAGTAATCTCACTACTGAGTATTTAGCCAAAGAATATGAAAACACTAACTTGAAAGGATATATGCACTCTTATGTTTACTGCAGCATTATTTACGAGAGTCAGACTATGAAGCAACCCAAGTGTCCATCAACAGATGCATGGATAAAGATGTGGTATGTGTGTGTGTATATATATATATATATATATATATATATATATGGAATATATATAATGGAATATATATAATGGAATATGACTCAGCCGTAAAAAAGAATGAAATCTTGCCATTTGCAACAACATGAATGGATATAGAGAATACAATGCTAAGTGAAGTAAATCAGCCAGAGAAAGACAAATACCATATGATTTCACTCATATGTGGAATTTAGGAGACAAATCAAATGAACAAAGGAAAAAAAAAGACAAAACAGAGGGGAGGGGGCTAGAGGGTGAGTTAGGTGATGGGGATTAAGAGTACACCTATCATGATGAACACTGAATAACATATAGAATTGTTGAATCACTATACTATATACCTCAAACTAATATGACACTGTATATTAAATATATTGGAATTAAAAATTTTAATTTTATTTTTTATTTAAAAATTTTTATTTAAAAAATACACTATGTATTTAAACCAAAGTTATTTAATTCTTGGTGGAAATAATAAGGAATTTTATAAGAGGGGCACCTGGGTGGTTCAGTCGGTTGAGTGTCTGACTTCGGCTCAGGTCATGACTTCATGGTTCATGGATATGAGCCCCACATGGGGCTCTGGTGCTGACATCTTAGAGCCTGGAGCCTGCTTTGGCTTCTGCGTCTCCCTTTCTCTCTCTGCCCCTTCCCCGATTGTACTCTTTCTCTCTCTCTCTCTCTCTCTCTCTCAAATAAACTTAAGAAAAAAAAAAGTCATTGTTAAAGAATTTTATAAGAAAAATACAATAAACAAATTTTGATATATTTGTCACATATAAAGAACGTAGTTTATTTTTGAAACAAACTTTGCTTCATTGTTGAAGGTAAGAGTCTGTTAAAAAACAAAGTTCAACCAGGTAAATTTAAAGACCAAATTGGCTTTATTCAGCTATTCATGAATCAAGCAGCATCCTGTCTAGCAGACAGAAAGATAGAAAGGAGCTCCAAAGAGCTGTACCAAATGGGATAATTTAAAGTCACAGGGCAGTGGGGAGAGGGAAAAAGCAGATGACCTCATCTTTCTCTGGAGGAGGGAAGGGGTCTATCAGGTGGATTACCTCATGAGGGCTGACCAGGAAATTCCAGATTTGCCACTTTAAGACTACAACCTTGGGACAGGTTGAAAACTATAGTTAGGTCAGGTACTAAGTCTTGGTTTGGTGACATGAGCATAGCACAAGTGACTCCATACTGATCCTGTTGTCTCTGATCATGAGTATCTTTAAAATAAACCCTCAAAATCCAACAAAATGTATTTTTTACATATTTATCACATGTGTAAGATAAATGATGTGTGGAATGATGTGATCTTATTTTTACTTTTTTAAATTATTTTTTTTTAATGTTTATTTTTGAGACAGAGAAAACCAGAGGGGGAGGGCCAGAGAGAGAGAGAGAAGAAGACAGAGCATCCGAGGCAGCACGGAGGCTCTGTGCTGACAGCAGACAGCCCAATGTGGGGCTCAAACTCATGAACCTTGAGATCATGACCTGAGCTGAAACTGGACACTCAACCGACTGAGCTACCCAGGCACCTCTGTGATCTTATTTTTAAAATAAACCTATTTTTAGAAAGCAATGCAAGCCCTGGGATTCACTAGAAATGTGGAATTTCAGTAACTCCAGTAATACTTAATACTGACCCCATCAAAATGGGTTACTACATAGATTTTTTTAAAAAAATCCTTTCTTCCAGGATTTTTATGCATCAAATCGATGCTGTTTTGTTGATGTTCAAGAAAGAGAGGTCTAGGTTGGAGATACACATTTAGAAGTCATCAGCATAGAGATGGCATTTAAAGCCGTGAGACTGGTGGAGATCTCTAAGAGAATGTAAATGGAGAAGAGATGCCAGACTGAGCTCTAAAATGCTCCGTCACACACACACACATACACACGCACACACACACCCACACATACACTCACACATACACACACTCACACATGGTTATATCCTAAGCATATATATACACATATATATCATAACATATATAGATACATACAAAATGGAAATGCATGTATATGTATAATTTAAGATTACTATTTTGACTAAGGACAAATGGACAAAAATAGCATAATAAGATATTACACAGATTTGTGCTTTGAAATGCATGTTTGATACGCCACGTGGTTACTAAAGTTGGTCCGTACGACAAGCTCTGCAGCTCCGAGCCTCCTAGGGGTCAAAGCAAGATGGACTCCACAGTGTTGAAGCACAAAGTGGTTACAGGAAAGCGGCTGCGCACAGGCTAGAGGGGAGACAGAGGTAAGGCCACCAAGGATCTTGTGTTGTGGGCTCACGCGTGTGAAGCCGGTCCATATCATTACCCCACACTGGCCGTGTCAAGGCAGTGTCTGCTCCAAGTTGACTGGGTACCAGCTAACAGTTCTGTGTCCATCTTTCACTGGTTAATAAATATTTTGAATATCAACTTACTTGTGTCTTAGGTGAGAGTGCATTCTACATTCGAGAGACATGAAGAATTGAAATGATGACATGAAGAATTGAAATGATGATATAAACTGGCTGCCTGAAGCTTTTGTCTTTTATTTACTTGTTGACTTCTTTTTTACTTTTAAACTTTTGGTGTAGCAGGGCGGTGCACAGACTCAAGATGGAAGGTGATAGAGGAAAGAAGGTCAGTGAGAAGACCAGGCTACCGTGAGCGTGCATTTGACACGAGGCAGTGCCAGCTGGGGCCCATGGGAGCTAGACTGGGGAGGAACGTCCAAGGCAGGAAAACCAGACAAGAGATTCATGCTCTGTGGTGTGAGGCTCCCAGATAGGTGGTAATGAGGGTGGAAGTGTTATTCAAAGAAATAGAAAATACTGTCAGAAGAAGAGCGTGAGGGTGAAAAGGGAGCTTTGCCCACATTGAATGTGAGAGACCCGTGAAGTGACCAATCATTTCTGCCCATCTGGCGAGAACTACAGTTGGCAGTAGACATTTTCCATTGATCAGAGAATGTATAATGGCAATTAAAACTGGGGGATTCAGGAAATCCTTCCATCGCTACACTTCAAATATTCTACAAGAATGACATTTCTTTTGTCTTTAAGTTTATTTATTTATTGAGAGAGGGAGGGAGAGAGAAAAAGAGAGAGAGAGAGAGAGAGAGAGAGAGAGAGAGAGAAAGGGTGGGGCAGAGAGACAGAGGGAGAGAGAGAGAGAATCCCAAGATGACAGCACAAAGCCTGACACAGGGCTCAATCCCATGAACCATGAGATCACGACCTGAACTGAAACCAAGAGTCAGACACTTAACTGTCTGAGCTACTCGGGAGCCCCAAAACTGACATTTCTTTTTTCTTTCCTTTCCTTTCCTTTCCTTTCCTTTCCTTTCCTCTCCTCTCCTCTCCTCTCCTCTCCTCTCCTCTCCTCTCCCCTCCCCTCCCCTCCCCTCCCTTCCCCTCCCTTCCCCTCCCCTCCTCTCCTTTTCTTTCCTTTTTTCTTTTCTCTTTTCTTTTTTCTTCTCTTCTTTTCTTTTTTCTTTTCTTTTAATGTTTATTTATTTTTGAGAGAGAGAGAGAGCACATGCAAGTGGGGGAAGGGCAGAGAGAGAGGGAGACAGAGGATCCAAAGGGGACTCTGCACTGACAGCGGAGAGCCAGAGGTGGGGCTCCAACTCATCAACTGTGAGATCGTGGCCTGATCTGAAGCCAGACACTTAACCGACTGGGCCACCCAGGTGCCCCAAGACCGACATTTCTTAGTGCTGCTTTGATCCACCACTCCTCGCCTGATCCTTAGTGATGCCCACTGCTTGGAGGCGGACATGTCTGCCTGTATCTTAAAAATATGCTTGTGATCTGATCAACCTCTGTCTTTTCAGTGTTATCTCCCATTTCATGCCCCACTCGGTCTGTTCTGACAAATTGTGACATACATCTGCACAGTCTTTGTGATTTTCTGCACGTTGTTTGATTTGCTTAGAATGCTCTTGTCCCAGTGTCTATAAAATTACATGTTCCTTTTACTTAAATTTGTGCTAGACTGATATTAATATATTTTGTTCACTGGTATAAAACTGTAGTCTGAAAATAATTCTAAATGAGATATTAGAAATATTAAAATCACTTAAGTAAAAATACATTAATTTGTCTTTTCAATGCAAGATTTTAAGACTTTCCTTAATACATTTGGGTAAATCACAAGTCATGCTAGATTGTGGCATTGAGGCCACACTTACAAATAAAGCTAAGGGGTAGATTGTTAAGTTTAATTTACTCTTGTCCTCGATTTACAGCTATCCTTTATGAGACGGTGTCTTTTTAGGCAGGAAACATCTGTCATGTGATAAATATGTCTGGGAAAATTTAAGTCATGGTTTATTAATTGTGGTTGGGAGAGTACTAAGTAAAACTTAACCAAACAAAGGAAAGTCAATACACTTGATGTCGTGCATGCCAGAAATACTCATCTGTTTTCAATTAATTGATAATTTGATCATCCAAGCAAATTATGGAGGAAATGAGGCATCCCCTAGGTCAGACAGTCATAAAAAGACTGGGTGAGATGCTTTCTTTCAGAAGATCCTATCAAAATGAAATCGTGGTGTGTGAGATCTCAAGCAACCTCAGCGGCCATCTAAGACAACCTACTGATTACTGATAGCTCACTCACAGAGACTGAGTGGCCCCAGCTCAAGATGCTATTATGTCTGCAACCTAGAGAGATTAAGGATTTTCCCAGTTGGATAGTTGGGTAACGATGAAAATGGAATTTTTTGATAATTTCTTCTTAGGATGGTAAGTCTCAGAAATATCACACTCTTATGATTCTATTTGGTACCAAGGTCATACCAATATTTATGGATGTAATGTATTACAACACATATGAATATGTTCACAGCATGTACACAAGAGGCCAATATTACTTAATAAAACTTAACTATGAAAATGCTGTCTTTTTGCACATTAATCAGGTACACATAGAATGATTAACCCCCTTTTGAAAAATTTCAATTGGAATTTATATAATTTACTTATTAGTTTATAAACTATTTAAAATTGTGTCTCTTCTACATCCAGGTCTATGGGGCTGGAGTTCAGAACCAGCTGGTATTCTCAATTAAATACTAATTAGTTAAGATATAATTTCTGAAGATAGGTTTGTTTTTTTTTTTTTTGAGAGAGAGAGAGAGACCAAAAGAGTGAGCATGGGGGAAGGGCAGAGAGAGAGGAGAGACAGAGAATCCCACACAGGCTCCGCACCATCAGCATGGAGCCCAACATGGGTGAACCCACTAGCCTTGAGATCATGACCTGAGCCCAAATCAAGAGTTGGACACTTAACTGACTGAGCCACCCAGGAGCCCCTCCTGAAGAATAGTTTTAAGCGGTCTATCTCACTTTTTTGAGCAAATATTACTGAAGTATAATCGCATAAAATGCATATAATTCTAAAATGAATTATTAAGTAAATGCACCTGAATGACCATCACTCAGCATGACATATAGAAAATTACCAGCCCCCCCAAAAACTTCCCTCAGGCTCCTCCCTGTCATTACCTTTCTCCCCAAAGAAATCACCATCCTGATTTCCAGCACCCTTGAGTATTTTTCCAGGTTTGACATTCATTTCAGTGGCTATGAAGCCTTTTGGATGCAGTACTAAGAGTAAAATTGTTACATCCTAGTTTAGAGCTAGTAGTTGAGAGGTGGGTAACTGAAGTCAGTTTCCCAAGACATTTTACCTATGCAGATTCCCAAGAGCAATGCACATGAGGCTTAATTATTTTAAATCCTGACTCACACTTATCATTATCACATGTGTGTGTTTCATATTAGTGTTCTCATGAGCATATACTGGTATTTCATTGTGGTTTTAATCTGCATTTCCCGGATGATTAATGACATTGGACATGTTTGGCCATTTGAGTATATTCCTTTGTGAGGTTCCTGTTCATTGTATCTTTTGTCTATCTGTCTATTAAACAGTCTTTGTAAAGGTTCTTTCTATATTCTGAATATGAATATGCATGTAGATAATGCATATAAATATACAGATTTGTACATATATGTATAAAATATATGTATTCCTTTACACATTTCCATTCTCGGTGGTGTCTTTTGATGAACCTAGAAAATCATGATTTTAATGAAGTCCAATAGGTGATTTCTTTCCTTTATGGTGAGTAGTTTTTGTGTCCAGGAGAAAATGGATATTTTAAAATACCGAATCTTCTTCATCATTAACTTGACCTTTTCCTCCATTCATTTAGATCTTCAAAATTTTCCTCAACAGTTTTTGTAATTTTCTATGTAGAGATCTTGCATATATTTTGTTAGGTTGATTTTTTTTCGAGTTTGCCTTTTTTGATGCTATTGTTAATGGCATTATTTCATATTTTTTATTTTCTTATCTTATGTTGCTAACATGTAGAAAGGATGGGTTTTTATCTGTACTCTGTAATAAGCAAACTTGGTAATTAATTAATTAACTAATTAATTAATTTTTTTTCAAACTTGGTAATTTAAACTCACTTATGATTTCTAACAGCTGATGTATAGATTCATTTGTATCTTCTCATACACAATCATATCACCTGTGAATAATGGCAATTTTAGTCGTTGCATTAACAATGTCTATGCTTTTTAAACTTTCATTTTGCTGTATTACATTTGATAGTCCTTCAGCAAAATGGGGAATAGGAAGACCAGTAGTGGCCAACCTTATCTTAGTCTCAGTCTCCGGAGGAAAGACTGAAATTTTGTCCCATCAAAAACTATATTGACCAGGATTATTTTAAAATACACACTTTACCTGGTTAAAAAATAGTATCTTTATGTGTAGTTTCCTAGGAATTCTGATCAGGAACAGATGTTGAATTTATTTTAAATTTATTTTGAAAGAGAGAGAGAGAGAGAGAGAGAGAGAAGGAGAGATAATGAGCGGGGGAGGGGCCGAGAGAGAGACAGAGAGAGAAAGAGAATCCCAAGCAAGTTCCACGCTCAGCACAGAGCCCTTTCTAGGGTTTAATCCCACAAAATGAGATCATGACCTGCGCTGAAATCTGGAGTCAGACGCTCAACTGACTGTTGAATTTTATGAAATGTTTTTCTGCATCTACTGAAATAATCATGTTTGATTTATGTTTTTTATTCTTTTAGTGTGAGACAATATATTGATTTCTTTCTAGATTGAAACCACACTTGCATTCTGAAATTAATGTCCTTTTGTCACGATGTGTCACTGTTCTTATATATTACTACATTTGATTTACTAATATTATGTTTATTTATTAACTTGTAGTTTATGTTCAGGAGTAAGACTAGTCTCTACTTTTACTTTTTAAAAAAAAATTTAATGTTTTTATTTTATTTTTGAGAGAAAGAGAGAGAGAGACAGAGTACGAGTGGTGGGGAGGAGAAGAGAGAGAGGGAGACACAGAATCCGAAGCAAGCTCAGGGCTCTGAGCTGTCAGCACAGAGCCTGACATGGGGCTCGAACTCATGGACTGTGAGATCATGACCTGAGCTAAAGTCGGACGCTTAACTGACTGAGTCGCCCAGGCACCCCGGTCTCTACTTTTTCTTGTAATTGTCAGATTAGCATAAAGGGGAAGCTTACCCACATTTTCTATATTGTGAAGAATTTCTGAAGATCAGCACTATTCTGCCAAGACTGGTGTTATTTTTTACTTTTGTTGAAGCCATTTGGGCCTGATTGGTTCTTTAATTATGGTTTTATAGCTATAGAGAACAATAGATATACTTTAATAGATACAGAACAAATAAGATATAATACTTTTTTTGTGCCAGTTTTGGTGAAAAATTTTTAAGAGATTTGACTATTTTGTCTAAATTATCATGGTTTTTTTCCCTCCTTGTATTTTTAAAAATAGACTTTATTTTTCTAGAGCGGTTGTAGGTTCATAACAAAATTGAGCAGAAAGTACAGAGAATTCCCATTATACCCCCTTCCCACATAAATGCACAGCCTCCCCCACTATTGACATTCAGCACCACAGTGGAACATTTATTACAATCAATAAGCCAACATTAACACATCATCACCCGAAGTTCATGGTTTACGTTATAGTTCACTTTTGCTGCTGTCATTCTATAGGTTCTGACAAATGTAGAATGACCTTTATCCACCACTGTGGTATCACACAGAATAGTTTCACTGCCTCAATTCTCCTGTGCTCTGCCTGTTCACCCCTTACCCCTCTAACCCCTGGCAACCACTGATCTTTTCACTGCCTCCAGAGTTTTGCCTTTTCCAGAATGTGATACAGTTGGAATCATACAGTAAATTAGTCTTTTCAGTTTGGCGTCTTTTCATTTAGTAACATGCACTCAAGCTCTCTCCTATCCCGTCATGTATTTTAAATTCTGTTATGAGGTGAATTGTCTCTGGTTATAATCTTGTCTTGAAGGCTAATTTTATATTCATGTTGTCATTTTCAGTTGATTTTCATGTTATATAGTTTTTTTTCCATACGTTTGTTTTCATCATTGACTTTATATGTAAAATTGGACCCTTTTAAGCAACGTATTTTGAGGTGTTCCTTTTTTATGTACTCTGTCAATACCTGCCTCCTAATTACAGGGCTTAAAAAATTAACCCTTTCGTGTAGTTTTCTGTAGGAATGTATTTAGGTTTATCATCTTCTTGGTTATCTCTTTGCCTTATTCCATTTTGCTCCCTCTGCCTCCTTTTCTTGCCTCCTTTTGGGTTATCTGACTTTCCAAAAGATGTTCTTTTTGAATTAGCCTCCTGTCTTTATGGTCGTATCTTTTTGCATCTTTTAAAGCGATTTCTTTAGGAATTACCGTATACCTCCCTACCCTTCCATGGTTTATTTGGACTCAATACTGCAGTGTTGTGCAACTTGAGGTAGAACGGAGGAACCCTGCAGTTACGTCGGTCATTCCGCAGCACCTGTCCCACTGACCTTTGTGTTCTGATGTCATATGTATCACCCTGACAGGCATTTGAACCCCTATCAGCCAATATATCATCTTTTCATTCTCAACAGTCATATCTCTATTTTAAAAACTTAAGAGGAAAAACAGTCCTTTGTTCATACCCCAGTTGTCATTTCTGTTTGCTCTTGCTTTATTTTTAAACATCCATGTGTGTCTCTGGAACCAATTCCCTTCTGCCTGAAGAATTTTGCTTGAGCATTTTTGGTAAGGCCGAATTTCAGGCTCTGATTCTCTCATTTTTCCTTTATCTGGGAAGCTTTAATTTCACTTTGACCCCTGAAAGGGACTTTTGACAGGTGGAGAGCTCTTAGTTGACAGTTCTTGTACTTCATAGTTTTAAAGACATTCCACTGCTTTTTGGCTTCCAGGGCTACTGATGAGAAATTCATGGTCCATATTCAATGTGTCATTTTCCCTTTTTATGCTTTCAAAATGTTTGGGTTTTTTTTTTTTTTGGTCATTATTTTTTAAAATTTTACTTCCAGTATAGTTAATATGCAGTGTTATATTAGTTTCAGGTATACAATATAGTTATTGAACAATTCCATCCATCACCCAGTGCTCATCATGACAAGTGCACTCCTTAATCCCCATCACCTACTTCACCCACCCCCCAACGACCTTCCCTCTTTGGTAACCATCATTGAGTTCATTAGAGTCAAGAGGGTGTTTCTTGGTTTGTCTCTCTTTTTTACCTTTTCTTGCTTGTTTTGTTTCATAAATTCTACATCGGAGTGAAATCATATAGTGTTTGTCTTTCTCTGGGTGACTTATTTCACTTAGCATTATACCCTCTTGCTCCAACCATGTTGTTACACATGCCAAGATTTCATTTTGTTTTAATATTCCATTGTATACACCTACCACTCTTTCTTCATCTACCCATCTATCAGCGGGCACATGGGCTGTTGCCAAAATTTGGCTATTGTAAATAATGCTGCTATAAACATCGGGGTCCACATATTCCTTTGAATCAGTGTTTTTGTATTTTTTTTTTCTAGGTATGTATCCTGAGGCAAGGGAAATAAAGGCAAAAATAAACTACTGGGATTATATCAAAATAAAAAGCTTTTGTACAATGATGGAACCAATCATCAAAATGTTTTTCCTCGTCTTTGTGGTAGGCCAAAATATGTATTTGTTTTTTGTTTTTTGTGTTTTGAGTTTCCTGCTTGATGTTTGTTGAATTTCCTAAATCTGTCAATTTCTTTCAACGTGTTTTTGGAGGCTGCAGATATTATTTCTTTAATTTTTCTGCCTCAGTATCTTTCTCCTTTCTTTCTGAGACCCCAGTAACACATAAATAACGGCTTTTTGATGTTGTCCCACCAGTTCCGAAAGCTCTCTTCATTTTTTCCAATTTGTTTTCGCTCTGTTCATTAGATCGGAAAATTTGTACATACCTTCAAGTTTACTGACTCCTTCCTCTGTCACGTCCTATGTGGCTCTTGATTCCATCCAGAGTTCAAAAAAAATTGTCAATATTTGAAATTCTTTTTCAGTTCTAAATTTTTAAAAATTCAAATTTTATATATGAAAAACATATTTTCTCTTTCTAAGAACTTCTATCGCCCAGTCATTGTAAATTGAGCATAATCTCTATGCCCCCAGGTGGAGCACAGCTATAACTTCTACTTTATAGTATTTCTCTGATTAATTCCAACTTTGGGGTCATCCTGAGTTTGACATCAGTTAGTTGCCTTTCCCTTGAGAAGGATTCACGTTCTCTGGCTCTCGCATGTGAAGCAATTTTTTACATGGAATCCTGGACATTTTGAATGCTATGTTGAATGGAAACTGGTTTCTGTTATACTTATTTGGACAATGTTGATAGTTTCTCAATTTTTTATTTATTATTATTTTGTGCAAGCCATCAAGTCACTTTTGTTCGGAAAGCAACAAGGTGCAGATTTCACCTTGCCATTTGTGCAGGGTTGTTCCCATATCAGTTTATTTCTCAAAGCCTTTCCTGTGCTTACCTGCAATTGTGTTGACATGCACAACAACTTGCCTCAGTTGTGAGCCTGAGCCTTTGATGATTTGTACGCAGAAAATTATGATGGAGTCCTGTTCTCTGGCTCTGTCTGCTGGAGGATTCTCCCCCTGTTCTCTACCAGTATGTGTCCTTTTCTTTTTTTTTTCTTTAAAAATTTTTTTCATGTTTATTTGTGAAAGAGAGCAAGAGAGAGACAGAGAGAGAGAGACAGAGAGAGAGACAGAGAGAGAGAGAGAGAGCATGAGTGGATTAGGGACAGAGAGAGAGGGAGACAGAATCTGAAGCAGGATCCAGGCTCCCAGCTGTCAGCACAGAGCCTGATGAGGGGCTCAAACTCACAAACCATGAGATGATGACCTGAGCTGAAGTCAGCTGCTTAACCTACTGAGCCCCCCAGGCATCCCTCATATGTGTCTTTTTCTGGGTGCCAGAAAAATAGGAGCAAAGTTGAGACAGATAGAAAATGGAAAAGCCAATCCATACACCTGTTTCTCTAAGCTTTGACTCCCTTCCACAATCTACTTGTTATGTTTAATCTTCAGAGTTAGGTGGCTGTTGTTTGTATTTTGTTTAGAGTTTTGCTTGTACACAGCAGAAGAGATAGGCTATAGTGACCTGATACTTCATGGTATCCCAGAAAGTATGTATGTATGTGTGTGTGTGTATGTATATATATATGTGTGTGTGTGTGTGTGTGTGTGTGTATGTATGTGTGTGTGTGTGTGTGTGTGTGTATATATGGCATCCATATATACATCACATCAAATTGGCCATTTCAAAATACTATATATATAATATTTTGAAATGGTCAATTGATGTCATCGCTATTTTGGTGTTCACATCTATTTCATGGTCTTAAAAAAAAGTTAAATATTTGGCCTTATCTTTATTACTAAGTCAATCAAAAGAACACCCCCACCATCCCATTAGTTGATTTCACACTACTTTCGAATCTTAATTACTTTCCTTTGATGTGAAACATTTCTGCACAGTGCCCTACCGTCACTCGTTGACTTTGGATGTAGGGGTGAGCTAGCTGGTTGAAGTATTTATGTGCAGGAGACACATGGTAGAGACTGCTTTTAAATTGCTCATTGGCTATCTGAGCCTTGCTGAAATTTCTGTCATAAAGATAATTGTTTCTGAGGACAATTTTAAGTAAATGTCTCCCAGACTCTCATTCAGCAACTCTGAGTTGGGATCTTTGCCACACTGAGTATGAGGAATACACGCTAATCTGACGCTCCAGAGGACTTTCCGTCTAGAGCTCTGCCTCACGTCTTGGCTGTCTGGGGAGGACTGTGTCCTGCGCATTTTGTGATCAGTATTCTCCTTATTTCTCCTCCACGTTTCTACTTTTTGCTCTTTTGCTTCCTGGGATTAAGCATGTACTCTGGCTGCCTCAAAGCAAGTGCCAATGTGGGGAAAAAAACGTCTTTCCAGATTTCTGGATGGTCAAATGGCACAGACTATGTTGGTGCTGCATAAGCAGCCTGCGATCAGACACTGTTTTCAAACAGAAAGATTTTTTTTTTCATGAGAAGCATGAATCTCAAGGAGAGGAAACTAGACTTGTTGGAGGAAAAAATCTAGAGATGCTAACACTTGACAACTCTCAGAACTCAAAGTGAGACCTGCCATTTCCCTATTTAGCACAGAAATTGAAGAGACTAACAGGGAAACACAAATCAAAACCACACTGAGATATCACCTCACATCTGCCAGAATGGCTGACATTAACAACAACAGATGTTGGCGAGGATGCGGAGAAAGAGGATCTCTTTTGCATTGTTGGTGGGAATGCTAACTGGTGCCGCCACTCTGGAAAACAGTAGGGAGGTTCCTCAAAAAGTTAAAAATAGAACTACCCTACGACCCAGCAATTGCACTACTAGGTATTTATCCAAGGGATACAGGGGTGCTGTTTTGAAGGGACACACGCACCCCAATGTTTCTAGCAGCACTATCAACAATAGCCAAAGTATGGAAAGAGCCCAAATGTCCATCGACGGATGAATGGATCAAGAAGATAAAGATTAGCATGTAAGAAAGCAGAGGTGATGCTAATGATACTATTTATGCAATTATAATTAGACATTAGCCAGCCAGCTCTTCTCCCATGAAGCTCATTTATAACAGTGAAAGTACAGAGTGGAATGTTGCATTAAAAAAACTTAAAAAGAAGATTCAGAAGTGTTTCCTATATCTCCCATTATATGAAGGTACAAATTTATGGATTAAAATGACATTTAAAAAGGAAACTTAGAAAAGAAAGTGGTATAGATGTTTATCAGTAAACACACACACACACACACACACACACACACACTGGAGTATTACTTGGCGATCAAAAAGAATGAAATCTTACCATTTGCAACTACATTGATGGAACTAGAGGGTATTATGCTAAGCAAAATTAGTCAGTCAGAGAAAGACAAAGGTCATATGACTTCACCCATATGAGGACTTTAAGATAAAAAAACAGATGAACATAAAGGAAGGGAAACAAAACTAATATAAAAACAGGAAGGGGGACAAAACAGAAGAGACTCTTAAATATAAAGAACAAACAGAGAGTTACTGCAGGGGTTGTGGGAGGGGGATGGGGTAAATGGGTATGGGGCATTAAGGAGTCTACTCCTGAAATCACTGTTGCAATATATGCTAACTAACTTGGATGTAAATTAAAAAAATAAATAAATAATTAAGAAAAAAAATTGAAAAGAATAATACAGAAGGGATTCACTGAAGCCGTATTTAATATATCACACAAGGTAAAAAGGGGGATATTGTTCATGTTTTGTTGATATTTTCTACAAACTTAATGATTAATGGCAAACCAGCCAGAATAATAAGATAGGTTATGCAATATTTAATAGTTCATGCCAGTAATTTCTGCTGAAGATAAACTTTTTTTGCTAGGATGCAACTTCACTTTCCTATCTTTTGAAAAGAAAGGAAAATTAACCTAGTGCAAAAAAAGTAAGGCAATTAACATGAGGACATTTATTCTAAAGGAGATTAAGAAACAAAGCTCCAGACTTTTTAATTAATGATAGTTATTACAAATCAATGACCTATTGTCTGTGGACACGAGGTCACAGAAGGTACCTAGTGAGTAACCATGTAAGAAAGCAGAGGTGATGCTAATGATACTATTTATGCCATTATAATTAGACATTAGCCAGCCAGCTCTTCTCCCATGAAGCTCATTTATAACAGTGAAAGTACAGAGTGGAATGTTGCATTAAAAAAAGTTAAGAAGAAGATTCAGAAGTGTTTCCTATACCTCCCATTATATGAAGGTACAAATTTATGGATTAAAATGACATTTAAAAAGGAAACTTACAAAAGAAAGCGGTATAGATGTTTATCAGTAAACATGTCTCTGTCATTACTTTGTAATTTAGAAAAAATGAGTAGAAAAACGTGAAGAAAATGAAATATACAATTCATTTATTTACTTTTACCAAAGGATCAAGTGATCTTGTAACCATGTACAGGTATACCTTGGAGATATGACAGTACCGGTTCCAGAGCCCCACAATAAAGCAAATATTGAAATAAAGAGAGTCAAATGAATTTTTGGTTTCCTAGTGCATATAAAAGTTAGGTTTACCCTATACGATAGCACAATGCAAGAGCATTATGTCTAAAATAACCAATGTACATACTTTAATTAAAAATACTCTATTGCTGGGATGCCTGGGTGGCTCAGTCGGTTGAGTGTCTGACTTTGGCTCAGGTCATGAACTCGCAGTCTGTGAGTTCAAGCCCTGCATCGGGCTCTGTGCTGACAGCTCAGAGCCTGGAGCCTGCTTCCGATTCTGTGTCTCCCTCTCTCTCTGCCCCTCCCCCGTTCATTCTCTGTCTCTCTGTCAAAAATAAATAAAACATTAAAAAAAAAACTATTGCTATCATATATTGGGTCACAAATCAGCCCTCAGCAAGTACAAAATGATGGGTATCAGACCATGCATATTTTCAGACCACAATGCTATGAAACTTGAAATCAACCACAAGAAAAAATTTGGAAAGACCACAAATACTTGGAGATTAAAGGACATCCTAGTAAAGAATGAATGGATTAACTAACAATTAAAGAGGAAATTGAAAAGTAAATGGAAGCCAATGAAAATGAAAATATCACAGTCCAAAACCTCTGGGATGCAGCAAAGGCAAAAAGCATCTGACAAAATACAGTATCCTTTCTTGATAAAACCCCTCAAGAAAGTAGGGATAGAAGGAACATACCTCAACATCATAAAGGCCATATACAGAAGACCCACAGCCAATATCATCCTCAATGGGGAAAAACTGAGAGCTTTCCCCCTAAGGTCAGAAACATGACAGGGATGTCCACTCTCACCACTGCTGTTCAACGTAGTGTTGGAAGTTCTAGCCTCAATAATCAGACAACAAAAAGAAACAAAAGTATTCAAATCAGCAAGGAAGACGTCAAGCTTTCACTCTTCACAGATGACATGATACTCTACGTGGAAAACCCAAAAGACTCCACCACAAAAACTGCTAGAACTGATACATGAATTCAGTTAAGTTGCAAGATATATAATCAATGTACAGAAATAGGTTGCATTTCTATAAACCAATAATGAAGCAGCAGAAAAAGAAATCAAGGAATTGATCCCATTTACAACTGCACCAAGAACCATAAAATACCTAGGAATAAACTTAATGAAAGAGGTAGAAGATCTATACCCAGAATACTATCAAAAACCTAGGAAAGAAATTGAAGAAGACACAAAGAAATATAAAACCATTCTATGTTCATGGATTGAAAGAATATTGCTAAAATATGAATATTACCCAAAGAAGTCTACACATTCAATGCAATCCCTATTAAAATAACACTGGCATTCTTCCCAGAGCTAGAACAAACAATTCTAAAATTTGTATGGAACCAGAAAAGACCCCAAATAGCCACAGAAATGTTGAAAAGAAAATCAAAGCTGGAGGCATCACTATTCTGGACTTCAAGCTGTATTACAAAGTTGTAATCATCAAGAGAGTATGGTACTGGCACAAAAACAGACACATAGATCAATGGAACAGAATACAGAACCCAGAAAGGGAACCACAGATGTACGGCCAACTAATATTAGACAAATCAGGAAAGATTATCCAATGGAAATCTTCAGCAAATAGTGTTGGGAAAACTGGACAGTGACATGGAGAAGAATGAACCTGGACCACTTTCTTACACCATACACAAGATAAACTCAAAATGGATGAAAGACCTAAATGTAAGACAGGAGGCCTATAATATCCTAGAGGAGAAAACAGGGAGCAACCTCTTTGAACTCGGCCGCAGTAACTTCTTACTAGACATGTCTCCAGACTCAAGGGAAACAAAAGCAAAAGTGAAACTATTGGGACCTCATCAAGATGAAAAGATTCTTCATAGTGAAGTAAACAATCAACAAAACTAAAAGGCAACCAACGGAATGGGAGAGGATATTGGAAAATGACATATCAGATAAAAGGTTAGAATCCAATATCTATAAAAAGGTCATCAAACTCAGATCCAAAAAACAAATAATCCAGGGAAGAAATGGGCAGATTAAATGAACAGACACTTTTCCAAAGAAGACATGCAGATGGCTAACAGACACATGAAAAGGTGCTCAACATCACTCATCATCAGGGACATACAAATCAAAACCACAATGACATACTACCTCACACTTGTCAGAATGGCTAAAATTAACAACTCAGGAAACAACACATGTTGTCGAGGATGCAGAGAAAGGGGAACCCTTTTGCACTGCTGCTGGGAATGCAAACTGTTGTAGCCACTCTGGAGAACAATATGGAAGTTCCTCAAAAAATTAAAAACAAAACTACCCTACAACCTAGCAATTGCACTACTAGGCATTTATCCAATGTATACAAAAATGTTGATTTGAAGGGGCACATGCATCCCAATGTTTATAGCAGCACTATCAACAATAGCCCAAGTATGGAAAGAGCCCAAATTTCCATTGACTGACAAATGCATATAGAAGATGTGCTATATATGGAATAATACTTGACAAACAAAAAGAATGAAACCTTGCCATTTGCAGCAACATGGATGGAACGACAGTGTATCATGCTAAGGAAAATAAGTCAGTCAGAGAAAGATAAATATATGATTTCCCGTATATGTGGAATTCAAGAAACAAAACAGATGAACATAGGGAAAGGGAAGGAAAAATAAGATAAAAAGGAGAGGGAGGCAAACCATAAGAGACTCTTAAATACAGAGAACAAACTGAAGGTTGCTAGAGGGGAGGTGGAGGGATGGGTTAAATGGGTGATGGGCATAAAGGAGGGCAGTTGTTGGGATGAGCACTGGGTGTTATACATAAGTGATGAATCACTAAATTCTACTCCTGAAACCATTACTATACTATATGTTACCTAACTTGGATTTAAATAAAACATAAAACAATAAAATAAAATAAAATAAAATAAAATAAAATAAAATAAAATAAAATAAAACTCTATTGCTAAAAAATGCTAACCATCATCCGAGCTTTCAGAAAGTTATAATTACTGACCACAGATCACCATAACAAATATAATAATAATCACAAAGTTGAAATATTGTGAGAATTACCAAAGTTGACCCAGAGACACAATGTAAGCACATGCCTTCGGAAAAAGGGTGCCTACAGACCTATTCGAGGCAGGGTTGTCACAAACCAATCTGTTAAAAAAAAGCCAATAAAGTGAAGCCCCCCAAAATGAGGTCTGGCTGTAAAAACATTTCCAGTCTCCATTCTTGCCAGAGCTACAGAATTTAATTTTCTCCCTTCTAATCAAGACTAACCTCCTTGGAAAACTCTGGAAATGTTTCTGCCTTCCTCTTGGATTTTCTGAGTTCAACTAGCAGATGACTATAAAATACTCACTATTAAATACAATCCTCCTGTTACATTTCCTGTCACAAACAATGCTAGATACATGCAATCATTTTCAAATTTTATCCAAATAAATGAGATTAAAACATTTTTTTGATTTTTTTTAAAAATGTTTATTTATTTTTGAGAGAGAGACACACAAACAAAGATGTGAGCGGGAGAGGGTCAGAGAGAGAGAGAGGGAGACACAGAATGTGAAGCAGGCTCCAGGTCTGAGCTGTCAGCACAGAGCCTGATGCAGGGCTTGAACTCACGAACAGTGAGATCAGACCTGAGCCAAAGCAGATGCTTAACTGACTGAGCCACCACGCGCCCCAATAAATGAGATTTTAGTTATTTTTAAAAATATGAGTGTAAAACTATCATTTAAAATTATTTTTTAAATCCTCCTTTTCACTAATCATTTGCTATTAGTGGTACTATAATGCTTATTATTTAAATATATATATATATATTTACACACACACGCATATATATATATATATATATATATATATATATTATATATATATATATATATAATTAGTTGCTCACAGCCCTATCTACTAATTGTATGACCTTGGAAAACACTTTTCAAACTCAATTTTCTCATTGATAAATGGACAGAAATACTGTCTACTTGGTACACGTGTTGAAATGATTCATGAAGATAATCAATTTCATGCATCTGCCAAAGTGCCTAGAATGTGCTATGTATCCATTATTAGTTGCTAATTTTTAAAATTATTGCTAAATACCAAGGTGATTCTTCTATTTTCAGAATTATTTTATATATTGATGATTGCCCTGTTTTTTTTGTTTTTGTTTTTGTTTTTTTTCGCTACTATACATTCTATCTAGAATTATATGAGAATGTCTTTTTCTGTACAATATACCAGTGCAGGGTATTAGAACTGAAAGAAAACATATATTTGTTAAGATCTAAACAAATCAGACATTGAGAATGAATTCTTCCTAGCAAAAATGTTCTGTATATCCAAACAGCAGAAATATTTGGAAATTATTAGAATTCTTAGACTCTAGATTCTACATACTCTTGTGTTGTATTAAGTATACTATTCTTTATTCAACAGCATAGAGAAAAATGCAACTTTGACTTTTGCTACTCCATATTTATTTTGGAGGTGATATAGTATATCAGCACAAAACACATACAAAAATAGAAGAAAGTACAATGATACAATATGTCACATACTTTCATTTTATTTTTTAATTTTTATTTTTTAATTAATTAATTAATTAATTTGAAATTTATTGTCAAATTGGTTTCCATACAACACCCAGTGATCATCCCAAAAGGTGCCCTCCTCAATACACCAGCATTCTTCTCAAAGCTAGAACAAGCAATCCTAAAATTCATATGGAACCACAAAAGGCCCCGAATAGCCAAAGTAATTTTGAAGAAGACCAAAGCAGGAGGCATCACAATCCCAGACTTTAGCCTCTACTACAAAGCTTTAATCATCAAGACAGCATGGTATTGGCACAAAAACAGACACATAGACTAATGGAATAGAATAGAAACCCCAGAACTAGACCCACAAACGTATGGCCAACTAATCTTTGACAAAGCAGGAAAGAACATCCAATGGAAAAAAGTCTCCTTAACAAATGGTGCTGGGAGAACTGGACAGCAACATGCACAAGATTGAAACTAGACCACTTTCTCACACCATTCACAAAAATACATTCAAAATGGATAAAGGACCTGAATGTGAGACAGGAAACCATCAAAACCCTAGAGGAGAAAGCAGGAAAAGACCTCTCTGACCTCAGTCGTAGCAATTTCTTACTTGACACATCCCCAAAGGCAAGGGAATTAAAAGCAAAAATGAACTATTGGGACATCATGAAGATAAAAAGCTTCTGCACAGCAAAAGAAACAATCAACAAAACTAAAAGGCAACCAACAGAATGGGAAAAGATATTTGCAAATGACATATCGGACAAAGGGCTAGTATCCAAAAATCTATAAAGAGCTCACCAAACTCCACACCCAAAAACAAAATAATCCAGTGAAGAAATGGGCAGAAAATGTGAATAGACACTTCTCTAAAGAAGACATCTGGATGGCCAACAGGCACATGAAAAGATGCTCAACGTCGCTCCTCATCAGGGAAATACAAATCAAAACCACACTCAGATATCACCTCATGCCGGTCACAGTGGCCAAAATGAACAAATCAGGAGACTATAGATGCTGGCGAGGATGTGGAGAAACGGGAACCCTCTTGCACTGTTGGTGGAAATGCAAACTGGTGCAGACGCTCTGGAAAACAGTGTGGAGGTTCCTCAGAAAATTAAAAATAGACCTACCCTATGACCCAGCAGTAGCACTGCTAGGAATTGACCCAAGGGATACAGGAGTGCTGATGCCCAATGTTTATAGCAGCACTCTCAACAATAGCCAAATTATGGAAAGAGCCTAAATGTCCATCAACTGATGAATGGATAAGAAATTGTGGTTTATATACACAATGGAATACTACCTGGCAATGAGAAAGAATGAAATATGGCCCTTTGTAGCAACATGTATGGAACTGGAGAGTGTTATGCTAAGTGAAATAAGCCATATTTTTTTAATTTTTAAAATGTTTTTATTTATTTTTGAGACAGAGTATGCACAGGGGAAGGGCAGAGAGAGAGGGAGACACAGAATCCAAAGCAGGCTCCAGACTCTGAGCTGTCAGCACAGAGCCTGATGCGGGGCTTGAACTCATGGACTGTGAGATCACGACCTGAGCTGAAGTCGGACTCTTAACCAACTGAGCCACCCAGGCACCCCTCACATATTTTCATTTTAAAACTTTTGACTATATTCTCTCTTTATTTGGAGATGGTAGTAATATATCAGTAACAAACATATAAAATAGGAGGAATCACAAGAGTATAATATTTCACGTGTTTTCATTTTAAAACTTGACTAAGATATTCTAAGACATTCCTTGTATTTCTATCTTTCTTACAACATAAAGTGAAAGGAGAGTTGTGAATACTTTACTGCAAGAGATACAACTTCTTTTGGTATTTTGGTATTTTGTTATTCTAAATTTTAAACAGTGTGGCCAACTGAACATTATTTCATTTGGAACCCATTTCAACTCCTACTATGTTAATGCTTGTGACAAATGATATTGAGCATCTTTCTATGTACTTATGTGACAATAATATGTCTTTTGTGAACTATCTGTCAAATCATTTGCCCATTAAAAAAATTAGGTTGTTTGTTTTCTTTTTACTGACTTTTGAAAGTTATTTATATTCTGGGTGCAAATCTTTGGGTGATTGGCAATGATTTTCTCTCAGGCTATACTTTCTCTTTTCATTCTCTTAAGGTCTTTTGCAGAAGAGAAGTTTTTGATTTTGATTATGTCCAATTTAAATATATATGCCATATCCTTGCTGATTGTCTGTTTTGTTTTTCTATCAATTATCAAGAAGGAAGTGTAAAAGTCACCAACTGTAATTGTGAATATATCTGCTTTTATTTTCAGTTCAAGCAGATTTTGCTTTATGTATTTTGAAGTTCCATTTTTAGATGAAGACACATTTAAAACAGTTGTGTGTTATTAATGGATTGACCCTTTTATCTTTTTTAAATTCTAGTCATTTCCCTTTCTCTTAATTTAGTGCTATTTGATATTAATACAAATAACCTCACTTCCTCTTGGTTACTGTTTGCATGGTATGTCATTTTCTATCTTTTAGCTTTTAATCTACCATTAAAGAAAGTCAAGGCTGGATATTAGTTTCAGTTGTAAAAGCAGATTTTATTCAGCAGCTATTGCAATAGGGGAGAAGAGACTTAGTTCAGAAGTGGGCTCAATTTTGAATACAGCAGGGACAAGTCGAGCTGGATAGCCAAGAAACAGGTTGGAGGTTAGTGGACAGAAAATTACTAAGAAGAGGGGCTCCTGGGTCGGAGGGGCTCTGACAGCTCAGAGCCTGGAGCCTACTTCAGATTCTGTGTCCCCCTCTCTCTCTGCCCATTCCCCACTCACACTCTGTCTCTGTCTCCCCCAAAAATAAATAAACATTAAAAACATTTAAAAAACATTTTTAAAAAATATGAAGAAGAAACAACAGTGATATGGGGGTGGGAAGATTCTGGCTAAAAGGACTCACAGACTCCTGCTGCAGGCAGGCCAGAGTAATGAGACATCACCTGGAGCATGGTAGAGAAGGAATTTGATCAGACATCAGGGGTGATCAGATAACGAGGGTGGGGTCTCATTTCATTTTTCTGCATGTAGTTCTTCAGTTTTCCCAGAACCATTTGTTGAAGAGGCTATCCTTTCCTTGTTGTATATTCTTGGTTCCTGTGTCAAATATTAGTTGGTCATATATGTGGGGGTTTGTTTCTGGGCTCTCAATTCTGTTCTATTGGCCCTCGTGTTTATTTTTATGCCAGTACCACATTGTTTTCATGCCTATAGCTTTGTAGTATAGAACACGTCATGAATTTGCATATCATCCCATGCTAATCTGTTTTGTATCATTCCAATTTTAGTGTACATGCTGCCGAAGTGAGCACACTAAAGCTTTGTAGTATATGTTAAAGTCAGGAAGTCTGATGCCTCCAGCTTTGTTCTTTCTCGGGATCGCTTTGGCTAGTCAGAGTCTTTTGTGACTCTACGCACATTTTAGGATTATTTTTTTCTAGTTCTATGAGAAATGACATGGTAGTTTTGATAGGGATTATCAAAACCCATAAATGAATCTATAGATGGCTTTGGGTAGTAGTGACATTTTAACAATATGAATTCTTCCTATCCATGAATACAGTATATCTTTCCCTGTGTTTGTGTCACTTTAGATTTCCTTCATCAAAGCCTAGTTTTCAATGTACAATTCTTTCATCTCTTTGGTTATATTTATTCCCAAATATTGTATTGTTTTTGATGCTATTGTAAGCAAGATGGTTTTCTTTAACTCTTCTTCAGAATATTCTGTTGCTAGTGTATAAAAATGCAACTGATCTCAGTATGTTGATTTTGTATCCTGCAACTTAACTGAATTGGTCTTTAGACCTAAGAGGTTTTTGGTGAAGTCTTTATGGTTTTCTACATATACAATCATATCATCTACAGAGACAATTTTCCTTTTTTTTTTGGTTTGTTTTGGATGCATTTGATTTCTTTTTCTTGCCAGATTTTCCCAGCCAGGACTTCTAGGACTATGTTCAGTAAGAGTGATGAGAGTGAGCACCCTTATCTTGGTCCCAATCTTATAGGAAAAGCTTTCTACTTTTGACCATTGAATATATTAGCTGTGGGCTTATCATGTATGGCTGTGTTATGTTGAGGTATACCCATTTTTATCTTAAGGGTTTTTATTCTGAGAGGATGTTGTATTTTGTCAAATGCTTTCACTCCTTCTATTGAGATGATCGTATGATTATCCTTCATTTACTAATGAGGTATATCACATTTATTGATTTGCATATATTGAACCATCCTTGAATCCCAGGGATAAGTCCCTCCTGAGAGTGTTTCATCCCTTTAACAAGCTGCTGAATGCTGTTTGCTAAAATTTTGTAGAGAGTTTTTGCTTCTATCTCTTCATCAGGGATATTGGTTTGTTTTCCTTTCTTGTAGTCCTTAACTGGCTTTGGCATCAGAGTAACATTGGCCTCACAAAATGAGTTTGGGAATGTTTATTCCTCTTCAACTTTTTGGAAGTGTTTGAGAAGGATTTGCATTAATTGTTCTTTAAATGTTCCAGTAAATTTACCAATGAAATCATCCAGTTCTGGGTTTTCTTCTATTGTGGGATTTTGGATTAATGATTCAACCTCCTTGTTCACTGTTGATCTGTTTCTAGTTTCTATTTTCTATTCCTTCATGATTAGGTCTTGGCCATTTCTTCTAGGCTATCCAAATGTTGGAGCACAACTTTATATTAGTCTGTTATGATCCTTTGAATATCTGTGATATCAGTTGCAATGTCTCCTCTCTCATTTGTTATTTATGAGTCTTCCTTATTTTTTCTTAGTCTAGTTAAAGACTGGCCTATTTTGTTTATCTTTTTGAGAAGCTAGCTCTCAGTTTTGTTGGTCTTTTCTATTGTCTTTCTGGTGTCCATTTACTTCTTTTCTGATCTTTCTTATTTCTCTCATTCTGTTAACTTTGAATTTGGTCTGTTCTTTTGCTAATTCCTTGGGGTATGAATTTACATTGGTTATTTGAGATCTATTTTCTTAATGTATGTCTTTATCTGTATAAACCTCCCTCTCAGAGCTGCTTTTGAAGCATACCCTAGCTTCTGATGTGTAGTCTTCCCACTTTCATTTGTTTTGAAATGTTTTTTGATTCCCTTTTGATTTCTTCCTTCACTCATCGCTTGTTCAGGAGTGGGTTGCTTAATACCCACTTTTAGTTAGACAAGCCAGAGATGTAAGTAGATTATTACAATTTAGTAATCTAATGCTAAATTACATGTACAAACTAACAGATCAGGGAATATAAGAAAAGGAGCAATTATGTGTGAAGAGGGGAAAGGGGGTGATTACAAAAGTGGTTGCGTTTGAGTTTGTGAAAGTGAACAGAAGGGAAGAGAGACACTGTAGGCAGAATTCCTGTAGATTCACATCCATTCTCTTTCATTATTGCTTCTGCTGATGTTAATCATTACTTCTTTATGGAATTCATTATCCTTTCACATGATATAAAAAAGTAAACTATTACGAGGATGTATAATATGGGAAAATGACAGATATGTGCCAAAGCCTTGTATACCACTATTGAAGATATTCATCCTTGGTTTTCTGAAGAGAATATAGTTGTTTTTGGGTGGAAGTGTCAGTTAAGAATATCATTTTAACATCCTTACAGGTAGCTGATAACTTTAGCGGCTTGACCATTTCCTAGTTGTACACCAGCAAGTGTGAATAAATATAATAATTATGTAAATAAATATAAAAATAAATGATAAATAATTGTTTCACAGATATTTCTATTCTAGGATAAGTGACTTTGTAACTTTGTAGAAAAAAGATTCCTATGTTCAAAACTCTTCTGACGCTCTAGATGAACCAGATTTATAAATGTATTATTTTTAGAGTCTATTATTTTCAAAATCTTTTACTAAACTGAAAATCTGTTAGTCATCTGTCTTCTTAAAACTTATTGTAACGTTGGGACACCTGGGTGGCTCAGTTGGTTAAGTATCCAACTTCAGTTCAGGCCATGATCTCATGGTTCGTGGGTTCGAGCCCTGCATTGGGCTCTGACAGCTGGGAGCCTGGAGCCTGCTTTGGATTCTATGCCTCCCTCTCTCCTTTCTCTCTGCCCCTCTCCTGCTCATGTTCTCTCTCTCTCTCTCAAAAATAAAATGAACATTAAAAAAAAGACATCTATAAAAGCATACCTTTTATTTATTTTAAAAGTGTACCTTTTATGTTAGTTAAAAGAACTTTATGTATTACAGAAATAATTTGAAATTAAATAATATTTTAATGATATCATCTCTATATTCAGCATATGCTGTAAATAACCAATATTTCAGTACATTTTTCAGTTACTTCTTTTGATAGAGGTATGGGATTTTCAGGGAAAATGACTAGTGTTTACAACCTATTTTTAAAATTGTTTTTAAAAATGTTTATTTATTTAATTTTAGAGAGAGAGAGAGCGCAAGCAGGATAGAGGGACAGAGGAAGAGAGAGACAGAGAGAGACAGAGAGAGAGACATACGGAGAGAATCCCAAGCAGGCCCCATGCTCAGCATGGAGCACAAGTCAGGGCTTGATCCCACAGCCCAGAGATCATGACCTGAGTCAAAATCAAGAGTTGGGCATTCAACCGACTGAGCCACCGATGGGCCCTTACATAAAATCTCTTTAAATGTTGTATTCAGAGTTGATGAACAGAGCTTGAGATCAATGGCCTTCAAGTTTGGTCCCTAGTTCTTATGTCCTACCCCAGGCTTCCACGGCCCCCTGTACTTGTACCTTGAGGTGGTGGGGGGTGGTCTCTAGGCAGTCCTAGCCCTCCCTCAGTGGTGGACACCCTCCGTCTAGAACTTAGTGAAGGCTTGAAGTTCCAGTATACCTAAAGCAAATTGACACTGCATGTTAACTAACTGGAATTAAAATAATAACTTAAAAAGAAAAAGATTCTGTCTATAGGGTTTCCTGATGTGGAGAGAGAATCAAGGAGATTATCCATACTCATGCATATGAATTTGAAAATATTATCCTCAGAGATTCTCCTCTTGACTCAGATCTGTTTCTATGCTGTCCCTCTAGCCATCAACCCCTCCTTGTTCCTAAATAGAGAAAGGGGGACAGGGAGGGCGGAAGGGAGAAGATTCAAAGGGAACCATGTCTCCACATCTCATCTCCCCTATGCTGACAGCAGTGGTAAGTGTGAATACAGATGTTTCCAGAGCTCTTAGAGAGCTCTTGCACAGACCAGTAAAAATTAAATAAACACAGAATAGTTTGAACCAGAAAATTCCCAAGTTAGATACTCCTATCAAAATGACAAATTTGGCTTAGTATGTAGAACCAAAATAGAATTCCTTATAGATGTATTTTGAACCTTAGAATATTTTCTGTATGAACAAATAAAGTTTTAATACTTACCTACAAGATCTATGAAAGACAAGTGACCTGGGATTTGGTCACAAAACTCACTATATAGGGAAAAACTATTACTCTGGTGGGTATTGTTGGTATAAAGGTCACAGAAATTATACTGGCTTTTTGATTACCTGTATTTCTTTTCTTCATTAATCAGATAACAAGGTACTGGGTGATTTGAATGTAGAAACAGATACCCAGGGCACCTGGGTAGCTCAGTAGGTTAAGCATCTGACTTCAGCTCAAGTCATGATCTCATGCTCCATGAGTTCGAGCCCTGGGTTGGGCTCTGTGCTGACAGCTCAGAGCCTGGAGCCTGCTTTGTACTCTGTGTCTCCCTCTCTCTCTGCCCCTCCCCCGCTCACACTCTGTTTCCCCCTCTCTCTCAAAAAATAAACAGACATTAAAAAAAAAGACAGATTCCCACACATGGTATCTCCAGTATTTTTCTTGGACACAGCAAACTGTGAATTTAAACTTCCAGTGAATATGCTATTTAGATTCCAGCCTATTTTCTTTTCTTTTGGTTGGGGAGTCTGAAATAGAAAATATGGATGTACTTTTATGCTATAAAGCACCATTGTTGGCTTTTTTTTTTACATATTGTGGATATAATTTTCCTATTTTTATATTTTTAATTAATTAATTGATTATGCAATCTCTATACCCAACGTGGGGCTGGAACTCATGACCCTGAGATCAAGAGTTGCCTGCTCTTCTGGGCTAGCCAGGCACCACTACAATTTTCTTGTGTTTAATTCACCTCTCTTTTTTGACAGAGGTATATTCTTTTCAATGTACTGATTAACAAAATAAATTTCCATGGAGTATTGTGCTCCAATCTGTCTTCATTTGTTTTTATTAAGATGGTGTGTGGTTTCCCATTCTCCTGCATTTTTGCTTTATGACTGTATCCATTTTCATAATTACTTAACTCTATTATCATTGTTGAAAGATTCGTACCCATTCAGGTAAGATATATTTTCAAGGTTTTTGTTATTTTTTTTCCCTTTAACCTCATAATATTTCACATTAGTCAAATTACCTACAATTACCTTCAAATTGCCTTCAATATTTGGGGGCAAAGGGATTTCCAAAGCAATCCTAGAGGCAATACATCATTCCAAAAATTTTAAATTAATCCCATTTATCTTTTATGACAAAAACAGTTGTGGAAAAAACGTAAAAAGGATGAAGAGTGTTTTGAGGTGACTGCATGAGAACTTGCCATCGCTACTCAATGTGTAGCTATGGTCAGTGATGTGCGGATTCCTGTTCGTGCATCCAGCAACGTCCCCCACAAAAGTCGTATTTCCAGGGAACTTTGGCAACTAAAAACACAATGCCATATAAGAGAGATTAGGAGGGCTTTGATTTTGGAGCTTTAAGTTTTAGAGAATTTGACTTTGTCTTTGTTAGAGGGCTGAATAAAGGGGCGCCTGGGTGGCTCAGTCGGTTAAGCGGCCGACTTCGGCTCGGGTCATGATCTCGCGGTCCGTGGGTTCGAGCCCCACATCTGGCTCTGTGCTGACAGCTCAGAGCCTGGAGCCTGTTTCGGATTCTGTGTCTCCCTCTCGCTGACCCTCCCCTGTTCATGCTCTGTCTCTCTCTGTCTCAAAAATAAATTTAAAAAACGTTAAAAAAAAATTAAAAAAAAATTAAAAAAAAGAATTAATTGCGGACTTGGTTTTCATGAAGTAGTATTTTGACATGTTAGAGTTATATCTTTAAAATCTTTTATTTTTACTTAAAGAAAAAAATTTTTAATATTTCTTTATTTTTGAGAGAGAGGGAGAGACAGAGAGTAAACAGGGGAGGAGCAGAGACAGGGAGACAGAAGCAAAAGCAGGCTCCAGGCTCTGAGCTGTCAGCACAGAGCCCTACGTGGGGCTCAAACTCAAGCCACGAGATCATGACCTGAGCCAAAGTCGGACGCTTAACTGACTGAGCCACCCAGGCGCCACCCGCCCCCATTTTTTTTAACATTTATTTATTTTTGAGAGGGAGAGAGCATGAGTCAGGGAGGGGCAGAGAGAGAAGGACACACAGAATCCAAAGTAGGTTCCAGGCTCTGAGGTGGCAGCACAGAGCCCAATGCGGGCTTAAACCCATGATCATGACTGAGCCAAAGTTGGATGCTCAACCGATTGAGCCACCCAGGTGTGTCACTAATAATTTATATCTTACTTTCTTCCTTTGGCCTTTGTCATGGATGCTAGTGTGCTAAGTGTATCTTTTAAAGAAGGTAATATTTTAAAAAAATTGTTTTCTAATGTTTATTCATTTTTGAGAGACAGAGAGAGAGTGCAAGTGAGAGCAGGGCAGAGAAAGAAGGAGACACAGAACCCGAAGCAGGGTCCGGGCTCTGAGCTGTCACCACAGAGCCCAGCATGGGGCTTGAACCCATGAATCATGAGATCATGACCTGAGCAGAAGTTGGACGCTTACCCAACTGAGCCACCCAGGCACCCCTCAAAGAAGGTAAATTTTTGATTAGCATAATTATTTGGATAACATGTTTACTTTATATTTCTTCAATGTTAATGAACTACATGCCACATTAATTTGAATTAACTTGTATATATATACACATGTGTATTAATTATGAGTGGTTAATTAACATGTATATAAAGAAGAGACAATCAGAAAATTTAATTTTAAACATTTTTATGCTATTCAAGTCTATTTAAATGATACTGTTCCTTTTGAATGATTTTATGGAGGCACTATTAAAAGGGAACCAGTAATACTTAGTACTGGGATATTGGTCCAAACTGTTCTGTATTAACTCAAACACTAGAAATTACATGTTCTATGCTGCAAGAGAGAAATGAGCAGAATGTTCATCTTCTAAAAAGGATTAAAAGTTAGGGGGGAGAAAACTTTTATTCACAGGAGTGAAGCAGCAAAAAAGGAAGGCAAAACGTGCAAAGAAGGAGTCCAGGGAAAAGTCCGATCATTGGGAAAGATACTAATGTATGTACGAAGAATCAACAGCTGACAGAACAGTGGGCATGTGTGCCTTCCTACTCTGACGTAAAGTTCAACAAGGTGCCACAGTGAGCCCGCTTTCTGGATTCTTTTTATTTTTATTATTTATTTATTTTTATTTTTTTAAATATGAAATTTATTGTCAAAGTGGTTTCCATACAACACCCAGTGCTCATCCCAACAGGTGCCTTTCCCAATGCTGACCACCCACCCTCTCCTCCCTCCCACCCCCCAGCAACCCTCAGTTTGTTCTCAGTATTTAAGAGTCTCTTATGCTTTGGCTCCCTCTCTAACTTTTTTTTCCCTTTCCCCTCTCCCATGTTCTTCTGTTAAGTCTCTCAGGATTCACATAAGAGTGAAAACATATGGTATCTGTCTTTCTCTGTATGACTTATTTCACTTAGCATCACACTTTCCAATTCCATCCACGTTGCTACAAAGGGCCATATTTCATTCTTTCTCATTGCCAGGTAGTATTCCATTGTGTATATAAACCACAATTTCTTATCCATTCATCAGTTGATGGACATTTAGGCTCTTTCCATAATTTGGCTATTGTTGAGAGTGCTGCTATAAACATTGGGGTACAAGTGCCCCTATGCATCAGCACTCCTGTATCCCTTGGGTCAATTCCTAGCAGTGCTACTGCTGGGTCAAAGGGTAGGTCTATTTTTAATTTTCTGAGGAACCTCCACACTGTTTTCCAGAGTGGCTGCACCAGTTTGCATTCACACCAGCAGTGCAAGAGGGTTCCCGTTTCTCCACATCCTCTCTAGCATCTATAGTCTCCTGATTTGTTCATTTTAGCCACTCTGACTGGGGTGAGGTGGTATCTGAGTGTGGTTTTGATTTGTATTTCCCTGATGAGGAGCGACGTTGAGCATCTTTTCATGTGCCTGTTGGCCATCCAGACATCTTCTTTAGAGAAGTGTCTATTCATGTCTTCTGCCAATTTCTTCACTGGATTGTTTTTTGGGTGTGGAGTTTGGTGTATTCTTTATAGATTTTGGATACTAGCCCTGTGTCCAATATGTCATTTCCAAATATCTTTTCCCATTCTGTTGGCTGCCTTTTAGTTTTATTGATTGTTTCCTTTGCAGTGCGGAAGATTTTATCTTCATGAGGTCCCAATAGTTCATTTTTGCTTTTAATTCCCTTGTCTTTGGGGATGTGTTAAGTAAGAAATTGCTGCGGCTGAGGTCAGAGAGGTCTTTCCCTGCTTTCTCCTCTAGGGTTTGGATGGTTTCCTGTCTCACATTCAGGTCCTTTATCCATTTTGAATGTATTTTTGTGAATGGTGTAAGAAAGTGGTCTAGTTTCAATCTTGTGCATGTTGCTGTCCAGTTCTCCCAGCACCATTTGTTAAAGAGACTCTTTTTTCCATTGGATGTTCTTTCCTGCTTTGTCAAAGATCAGTTGGCCATACGTTTGTGGGTTTAATTCTTGAGTCTCTATTCTATTCCATTGGTCTATGTGTCAGTTTTTGTGCCAATACCATGCTGTCTTGATGATTATAGCTTTGTAGTAGAGGTTAAAGTCTGGGATTGTGATGTCTCCCTCTTTGGTCTTCTTCAAAATTACTTTGGCTATTTGGGGTCTTTTGTGGTTCCATACAAATTTTAGGATTGCTTGTTCTTTGAGAAGAATGCTGGTGCAATTTTGATTGGTGCATTGAATGTGTAGATAGCTTTGGGTAGTATTGACATTTTAACAATATTTATTCTTCCAACCCATGAGCACGGAATGTTTTTCCATTTCTTTATATCTTCTTCAATTTCCTTCATAAGCTTTCTATAGTTTTCAGCATACAGATCTTTTACCTCTTTGGTTAGGTTTATTCCTAGGTATTTTATGACTCTTGGTGCAATTGGGAATGGGATCAGTTTCTTTATTTGTCTTTCTACTGCTTCATTATTAGTGTATAAGAACGCAACTGATTTCTGTACATTGATTTTGTATCCTGCGACTTTGCTGAATTCATGTATCAGTTCTAGAAGACTTTTGGTGGAGTCTATTGGGTTTTCCATATATAATATCATGTCATCTGAAAAAAGTGAAAGCTTGACTTCATCTTTGCCAATTTTGATTCCTTTGATTTCCTTTTCTTGTCTAATTGATGATGCTAGCACTTCCAACACTATGTTAAACAACAGCAGCAAGAGTGGACATCCCTGTCGTGTTCCTGATCTCAGGGAGAAAGCTCTCAGTTTTTCTCCAGTGAGGATGATATTAGTCGTGGGCTTTTCATAAATGGTTTTTATGATGTTTAAGTATGTTCCTTCTATCCCTACTTTCTCGAGGGTTTTAATTAAGAAAGGATGCTGAATTTTGTCAAATGCTTTTTCTGCGTTGATTGACAGGATCATAGGGTTCTGTTCTTTTCTTTTAGTAATGTGATGTATCACATTGATTGATTTGCAAACGTTGAACCAGCCCTGCATCCCAAGAATGAATCCCACTTGATCATGGTGAATAATTCTTTTTATATGCCGTTGAATTCGATTTGCTAGTGTCTTATTGAGAATTTTTGCATCCATATTCATCAGGGATATTGACCTGTCGTTCTCTTTTTTTTTGCTGGGTCTCTGTCTGGTTTAGGAATCAAACTAATGCTGGCTTCATAGAATGAGTCTGGAAGTTTCCCTTCCCTTTCTATTTTTTGGAATAGCTTGAGAAGGATAGGTATTATCTCTGCTTTAAATGTCTGGTAGAATTCTCCTAGGAAGCCATTTGGTCCTGGATTCTTATTTGTTGGGAGATTTTTGATAAGTGATTCAATTTCTTTGCTGATTATGGGTCTGTTCAAGTTTTCTATTTCTTCCTGTTTGAGTTTTGGAAGTGTGTGGGTGCTTAGGAATTTGTCCATTTCTTCCACATTGTCCAGTTTGTTGGCATATAATTGCTTGTATTTCTGAGGGATTTGGTTATAATAATTCCATTTTCATTCAAGATTTTATCTATTTGGGTCATCTCCTTTTTCTTTTTGAGAAGCCTGGCTAGAGGTTTATCAATTTTGTTTATTTTTTCAAAAAACCAACTCTTGGTTTCATTGATCTGCTCTACAGTTTTTTAAAATTCTATATTGTTTATTTCTGCTCTGATATTTATTATTTCTCTTCTTCTGCTGGGTTTGGGGTGACTTTGCTGTTCTTCTTCTAGTTCCTTTAGGTGTGCTATTAGATTTTGTATTTGGGATTTTTCTTGTTTCTTCAGATAGGCCTAGATTGCAACGGATTTTCCTCTCAGGACTGCCTTCGCTGCATTCCAAAGTGTTTGGATTGTTGTATTTTCATTTTCATATGTTTCCATATGTTTTTTAATTTCTTCTCTAATTGCCTAGTTGACTCATTCATTCTTTAGTAGGGTGTTCTTTAACCTCCATGCTTTTGGAGGTTTTCCAGACTTTTTCCTATGGTTGATTTCAAGTTTCATAGCATTGTGGTCTTAAAGTGTTCATGGTATGATATTAATTCTTGTATACTTATGAAGGGCTGTTTTGTGACCCAGTATATGATCTATCTTGGAGAATGTTCCATGTGCATTCGAGAAGAAAGTATATTCTGTTGCTTTGGGATACCGAGTTCTAAATATATCTGTCAAGTCCATCTGATACAATGTATCATTCAAGGCCCTTGTTTCTTTATTGATCCCGTGTCTAGATAATTTATCCATTGTTGTAAGTGGAGTATTAAAATGCCCTGCAATTACCACATTCCTATCAATAAGGTTGCTTATGTCTGTGATTAATTGTTTTATATATTTGGGGGCTTCCATATTCAGTGCATAGACATTTATAATTGTTAGCTCTTCCTGATGGGTAGACCCTGAAATTATTATATAATGCCCTTCTTCATCTCTTGTTTCAGCCTTTAATGTAAAGTCTAGTTTGTCTGATATAAGTATGGCTACTACAGCTTTCTTTTGACTTCCAGTAGCATGATAGATAGTTCTCCATCCCCTCACTCTCAATCTGAAGGTGTCCCCAGGTCTAAAATGAGTCTCTTGTAGACAGCAAATAGATGGGTCTTGTTTTTTTATCCATTCTGATACCCTATGTCTTTTGGTTGGAGCATTTAGTCCATTTAAATTCAGTGTTATTATGCAACAATACAGGTTTAGAGTCATTGTGATGTCTGTACATTTCATGCTTGTAGTGATGTCTATGGTACTTTGTGGTCCTTGCAACATTTCGCTCACAGAATCCCCCTTAGGATCTCTTGTAGGGCTGGTTTAGTGGTGATGAATTCCTTCATTTTTCATTTGTTTGGGAAGACCTTTATCTCTCCTTCTATTCTGAATGACAGACTTGCTGGATAAAGGATTCTCGGCTGCATATTTTTTCTGTTCATCACATTGAAGATCTCCTGCCATTCCTTTCTGGCCTGCCAAGTTTCAATAGATAGGTCTGCCACTAGTCTTACCAGTCTCCCTTTATATGTTAGGGTGTGTTTATCCCTACTGCTTTCAGAATTTTCTCTTTATCCTTGTATTTTGACAGTTTCACTATGATATGTTGTGCAAAAGATCGATTCAAGTTACGTCTGAAGGGAGTTCTCTGTGCCTCTTGGATTTCAATGCCTTTTTCCTTCCCCAGATCAGGGAAGTTCTCAGCTATCATTTGTTCAAGTACACCTTCAGCCCCTTTCTCTCTCTTCCTCTTCAGGAATTCCTATGATACAGATATTGTTCTGTCTGATTGCATCACTTAGTTCTCTAATTCTCCCCTCATACTCCTGAATTTTTTTATCTCTCTTTTTCTCAGCTTCCTCTTTTTCCATAATTTTATCTTCTAATTCACCTATTCTCTCCTCTGCCTCTTCAATCTGTGCTGTGGCCGCCTCCATTTTATTTTGCACCTCATTTATAGCATTTTTAGCTCCTCATAACTATTTTTTAGTTCCTTGATCTCTATAGCAATAGATTCTCTGCTGTTCTCTATGCTGTTTTAAAGCCCAGTGATTAATTTTATGACTATTATTTTAAATTCTTGTTCCATTATATGGCTTAAATCGTTTTTGATCAATTCTTTAGCTGTTGCTACCTGGAGTTTCTTTTGAGGAGAATTCTTCTGTTTCGTCATTTTGGATAGTCCCTGGAGTGGCAGGGAACTGCAGGGCTCCTCCTCTGTGCTGTCTGGAGTAACTTGTGTTGGTGGGCGGGGCCACAGTCAGACCCGATGTCTGTCCCCAGCCCACTGCTGGGGCCATAGTCAGACTGGTGTGTACCTTATCTTCCCCTCTCCCAGGGACAGGACTCACTGTGGAGTGGTGTGGCCCCTGTGTGGGCTGCTTGCACACTGCCAGACTTGTGGTGCTGCTTCTATGGGATCTGGCATATTAGCCGGGGTTGATCTGCAAGGTGCACAGGGGCGAGAGGGGCAGGCTCAGCTCTCCTTGCCTTCAGTGGTCCCCTGCAGGAGGGGCCCTGTGGCACCAGGAGGGAGGCAGGCAGACCTGTTGGAGGGATGGATCCACAGAAGCACAGCATTGGGCATTGGCGTGATGCAAGCAAGTTCAGTGACAGGAACTGGTTCCCTTTGGGATTTCGGCTGGGGGATGGGCCAGGGAGATGGCGCGTCCCAGCGCCTTTGTTCCCTGTGAGCTGAACTCTGTCTTCCGGGGCTCAACAACTCTCTCTCCTGGTGTCCTCTTGCCCTCCCGCTCTCTGAGCAAAGCTGTTGACTTACAACATTCCAGATGTTAAGTCCCGCTGGCTGTCAGAACTCACTCTGTCCGGCCCCCCCCCGCTTTTGCGAGTCAGACTCGGGGGGCTCTGCCTTGCCGGGTGGGCTGCCCCTCCACCTCCCGGCTCCCTCCCGCCAGTCCGTGTAGCATGCACCGCCTCTCTGCCCTTCCTACCCTCCTTTGTGGGCCTCTCGTCCACGTTTGGCTCCGCAGAGTCTGTCTGCTAGTCTTCTGGTGGTTTTCTGGGTTATTTAGGCAGATGTGGGTGGAATCTAAGAGATCAGCAGGATGCGGTGAGCCCAGCATCCTCCTATGCTGCCATCTTCTCCCAGTTATCTATCTGGATTCTTTTATAAAGTTTTATTTTGGGGGAACCTGGGTGGCTCAGTTGGTTAAGTGTCTATCTCTTGATATCAGCTCAGGTCGTGATCTTGCTGTTGTGAGACCGAGCCCCAGGTCAGGCTCTGTGCTGGGCACGGAGTCTGCTTGGGATTCTCTCTCTTCCCCCCGCCCCCCCACCCACTCTGTCCTTCTCTTGCTCATTCCCCCTGCCCAATAAATAAACATTTAAAAATAAATTTTAATTTTGAAATTATTATAGATTCACAGGAAGATGCAAGGATAGTACAGAGAGGGTATAATTTCTTCTGATGGATGCATTTTAAGGAACTGGCATAAAGTGTAAAACCCAGGGGTAGATACTGGCACAAGGAGTGCGTGGTTCTGTTCCCCCATGTCACATGCAGATCTGTGTTACCACCACCTCGGTAAAGATACACAACTATTTGATCACAAAGTTCCCTCTTGTGTGACAGCTTCAAAGTCACACTTCACCCCTTTCCTGCTCTTACCACAAGCCTTGACCCCTGGCAACTACTAACTGATTTCTCCATATCTAGAATTTTGTCATTCTGAGAATGTTACATAAACTGAAATATGCAACATCTGATATTTTATGATTGCCTTTTAGTTTTGGACTCAGCACAAAATGCCCTTGAGATCCAGACAAGCTGTTGCACGTATCAGTTCTCCATTCCTTTTACCATTAAGTAGTATTCCCCGGTACAGAGGTAGCATAGAGTGTGTCATTGGTCACCTGTTGTGAGGTCGTTTTGATGATTCTGTTTTGACTGTTGTCAGTAAGGCTGCTTGCTACGAACACTTGTGTAGAGGTTTTTATGTGGGCATCAATTTTTATTTCTCTGGGACTGCTGCATCATACCCTCTGCATATTTAGTGTTTTAAGGAACATGAGAATGTGTTTATTATTCTCTGAGTGGCTACACCAGTTTGAGTGAAGCATGGGAGACATCTTATTTCCCTTATCTCCTTTTACTTCCCCATTTATAATACAAATGTCATAAGTGTTCTCTACACATCACTGAGAGCCACATCAGACACTGGTATAATTTCTGTTTCAACCATCCAATAAGTTAAAACCTCAAGAGGAAAAGATACATCTATTGTATTTACCCACATTTTTACTCCTTCTATTGTTTTTAAAATTCCTGATGTCCCAGGGCGCCTGGATGATGGTGGAGCATCCAGCTCTTGATTTCCACTCAGATCATGATCTCATGGTTTGTGGGTTTGAGCCTCATGTTGGTCTCTGTGCTGACACTGTAGAGGCTGCTTGGGATTCTCTCTGTCCCTCTCTCTCTGCCCCTCCCCTGCTCATGCTTGTGCTCTCTTTCTCTCTCTCATAAAATAAATCAACATTTAAAAATAAATTTAAAAATTCCAATGTCCCAAGATTCCTTCTCTTATCATTTACCTTCTGTTTTAAGAAATTCTTTAGTTATTCTTCAGGGTAATTCTGCTGGTAGTTTTCCTTCATCTGAAAACATATTGAGTTTCCCCACCTTCTTGAAGGACATTTTTGCTGTATATAGAATTCTAGGTTGACCATTCTTTTCATTCAGTGCTTGAAAATGTCATGCCTAATCATCAGGGAAATGCAAACCAAACCACAGTGAGCTATCACCTCACACCTATCATAATGGCTAACACCAAATAGACAGAAACAACAAGTGTTGGCAAGGATGTGAAGAAAAAGGAACAGTTGTGCATTGTTGGAGGGAACGTAAATTGGAACAGCCACTGTGAGAAACAGTATGGAGCTTCCTCAAAAAATTAAAGTAGAAATACCATATAATCTAATAATTCTACTGTTCTGCTGTTTTTGTTCTCTTTGGGTATCTACCCAAAGTAATAAGAAAAAATATATGCAGCATTATTTACAACAGCCAAGATACTGAAGCAGCCTAAGTGTCCATTGATAGATGAATGAATGAGGAAGATGTGTTACAAACACACATACACACACACACATATTATGCAGCCATAAAACAGGATGAGACTATGCCATTTGTGACATAAATAGACATAGAGGGTATTACACTAAGTGAAATAAGTCAGACTGAGAAAGACAGATACCATATGATTTCACTAATAAGTGGAATCTAAAAGACAGATGAATAAACAAACAAAAAGCAGAATCAAACCTATATACACAGAGCACAATCTGATGGATGCTGGAAGGGAGAAAGATGGGGGGGGTGGGAATGGATAAAGAGAAGAGGGAGAGAAGGTTTCCATTAAAGGAATGAATAAGTCATGAGAATAACAGGCACAGCAGAAGAAATACAGTCTATGATATTGTAATAGCATTATACGGTGACAGACGGTAGTTAACAACGTATGGTGGGCACACTATAACATATAGACAAGTCGAATCACTATGTTGTACACCTGCAACTGATGTAACATTGTGTGTCAACTATCCTCAAATTGAACGTTTTTTTCAAAGAAGAAAAAAGAAAAACGCCAGGCCGCTTCCTTCTTGCCTCCATGGCAAGGAAGGAAATGTACCTGATGAGAAATCTACTATCATTCTAACTAACTGCCTCAATTGTTTCAATGATGACTGGAGTATGGTACAGACTTCAAAGATACCTCTGCCTACACCCTTTATTCACAAAGGGCAGCTGCGGTTTCCAATTCGTCCATGCTAACTTGGCCAATGACAATTGTCCTCAGGACTGTGAGAATCATCCCTCAGATCTCAGACAGTACTGTCCCCTTGTCCTCTGCGGGAGGTTTTCTCTTCAGGTCGTGGCCTGCAAGAGGGTATCTGAGTTCAAGCATCCTTGGGTCCTGTTATCCCTCTTTTCTGTCAGTCTCTGAGGATTCACTCCCTTTCTGGGTCAGGCTTCTTCCACATCCTTCACAAAACAAAGACCTCATCCCATCCCCTTCTTGAACAATTTTGGCTTCCTTCTTGCATGGATTCTTTTCAGGGGAAGACTGGAAAATCGCTTCTGTATTCCTCTAAGTTTTCTATAGCAGTGACGCCAAATGCTAAATTAATGACTCAACACTTTTCAAAGTTTGTTGAGGATTAATTGCTCCCTTGGAATATTGAGATTTAATGTCAATATTTCAACTGTGTGGAGATAAATATGTCCTTTGGAAAATGCACAGGTCATGCTGTAGGGATTATACTTGTGATTACTCATTTGGCAAGGATCTGGTCCTACCACGTCAAGTAGGATCCAAATAAATCTACTGGCCAGTGATTTTCTCTTGAGGCCATTTTCAGGTTTGGAAAAGTGGTCAAAATTTATAATGGAAGAAATTATTAGGTCACAGGGAGGGCGAACATTGGGATGTGTTATTTTTAGAGGTAACATGGAAGTACACCTATGACTAGAGTCACATGTCACCACCGATACTTTTTATCTTCCTGTGGATTTATTTAGCCAAAAGAACATCTCCCAATTCTCTTTCATTATTATTAGGATGACGACACCATCTGATATGTCATGGACTGTCCTTGATTCTAGTGCTCCTAGTGTCACAACTTACAGCACTCCGTTCACACTTAAAAACAATTTCCTGAATAGGACAAGCTCCCAAATCACCATCCTTAATGGTTGCATTCAGAACTTGCTATCAGAATTTTAAGTGTGTGTGTGAAAAGTCTAAGTTGTTTATAAGACAATGTTTCAGTGTAACGTGTCTTTGAGAATTCTGAGTTCCATTTGAGCTATGTTCTTTTACTTGGCTGGATTTTTCTGGCTCCCTAAAAGTTTGTTTTTGTTTTTTGTTTTTTTTTTTATCTTTATCAAACCAGGAGTCCAGATGGTCGTTCTTTGGTTGCCCAGTGACAGGGGAGTCAAAACTTGTTTCTGCATGACAACAGTATGTTGAAACTTAACGAGGACAGGAAGCTTTCCCAAAAGATTGCATGAACAGAATGTTACAGATTCTTGAACTCTCCAAAGATTACTTGTGAGCTAGGAGAGAATCCTGTTCCATTTAAGCCTAATTTTCCCCATAATATCACTGCTCCACTTACGCACAGGTCAGACTTAGTCATTTGGTGAGAAACTTTAAGAAAGAAATGATCACTTTTAGCCTACTCTAAAATGTTTATCTCACAGATAAACATTTGCTGATTCATGTCTAATCAAGACGGTGGCTCCTTGTTTAAAAGTACACTTGAAATCTTCCTCAAATGTTAATCAAGGTTTACTACTAAATTTATTTTTCATGATAAAGTTTATCTATGTGGTATAGAAAGAGATTCAATAGGAAATTCGGTAAATGTGATCAGATGAGGTTTAGGGTAGAAGAAGATAGAAAGAATTTAGTCATTTGCTTTACATTTCTTAAACCCAGTATTTCATTCTAATTATCAAGAAAAATAGTTTCTTTGTTTTGACTTTTTAAGTTTTTATTTTAAAATAAAATTCTAGTTAGTTAACATAGAGTGTTATATTAGTTTCAGGTGTAAGGAAAGGTATTTTTTTTAAGTAACCAATATAAGTCCCCAGTGGTTTTATAAAAAATCCAAGAACCATTTACATTGAAATTCTTAAGGAAGGTAAGACAAGGACATTTTATGGTCTCTATGCTTAAGTGCTTTGCGTTTTAGTTAGGACTTAACTGCAAAGGAAAATGTGGAATTTTACTTGAAATGTGGGCATTTTAAACAAATGTAAAACTCTCCGTGTTGGAGAATGACTCAAATCCAAGCTAATTTAACCTTGGTTTTCCTGATGAGTGAAATACAATTGAGTTGACTATTCTACTTCATTTGAAGTCTGTACTGAAAGAAAGTGTATCACTTCATTGTCAGCAGCAAGCTGGGGGTTTTAGTTGCAAAGTGTTTACAATCACCTACTTGTTTTCCAGAATTAAATCTATAGAACTATACCACACGGGGGAATTCTTGAATTGAGTCTCACAAATTCTTTCTCCCTGAAGTGCCCAGATTTCTTTTTTGAATGTGTCCATTATTAGAACCTAAGATATGCTGGATACCACGGATTTTAACACATGGATGTGTTTAGAGAGAGAACCTAACACGTCCAGATAAAAGAAAACATTCTACCCTATAAGTTTCTGGAGCTACTTTGGGGACTTGGAGGGCTGTCCATCTGGGAGAAATTCTGACATCTGGTTTCTGGAGCAATTAGTATATTTTGGGCCATCACGGCTATGGTCGTAACCATGACCCAGACCTCTGCCTTGTTCCTCGGTTAAACTCCTAAAGCCTCATTCCTTCATTGGGATGATGATTTTAACTGATTAATCAGGCTCATTATATGTCAAGAAATCTTTGGGTAACTTCCTATTAATTACCTCATCTCACCATCACAATCACTGTTAGGTTAAGAACAGATACTACTCTGTTTCCGCAGGGGAGGAAATTGAGATCAAGGGAGATTAACTACTCACCCCAAATCACACAGAAGGTAAAGGACGGAGCCAAGACATAATCTTCTTAAAGGCCCACTCAACTCTGCTTTGAATAAACTTCGGGTGAATAAAATGTCATGAACACATGTAGGAAAAATTTTAATCTCCTGAATACTGAAGCGAGATTTTAAAAAGTATGCTTACGGATCAGATCGCACCTGTAGGAGTTTTATGTCCTCACTAGGATGACCAAGTTGCCATCATAGTTATTAGCATAATTATATAACATAGGTTTTAGCAATATTAAAACTACGCTTTTTAAGCAACCATGAAATAATTACTTTTTTTTTTTGCAACTTCAACCCCGTGTCTCAATCTGACATCTCAAGTGCAATGAATTATTTGTACTCAGAATGTTTCCCCCAATTTGTTGATACCATTAAAATATTTTAAACACAGGCAGTTACAAGTTATTTAAAGAATTTTATGTAATTGTTGAAACATCTCAGGAATGAGTTTATGTGGTCATTTGATGCTCACGCTTTTTTTTTTTAAAGAAAGAGAGGGGTGAGCGGGGGAGGGACAGAGAGAAGGAGAGAGAGAATCTCAAGCAGGCTCAGCGATATCAGCACAGAGCCTGACGTGGGGCTCAAACTCACGACCATGAGATCACGACCTAAGCTGAGATCAAGAGTCGGATGCTCAACTGACTGAGCCACCCCGGGGCCCTGATATTCATGAACTTTTGGACATTGGACTCCCTGTTACAGAAATGTTTTATTTCCTACCCCAGCTCCCCTTCCCCTTCCAAAGGGCTATTATTTGCCCTTTGTTTTTATATACCATAACTTTAAATATATATTTGAACTTCTATGCTTTATTCCAATTGATTTAAATCATGTCTATGTCTCCATTCTAGCTATATTTTTCTAGTCTCCTGTCTTCCTCCAAAAGTGCCTCCTAGATTCTGTCAGTCATTCCCTTATTTTTACATTACCAAGTTACTAGCATTTATTTCAATTTGTAGCTACATTTTCTTCATGGCATATCTATAGGTTGATTTTTAAAGTGGAAAAGCTAATAAAATACCATCTAAATGACTGTGGCATGGTAAATGCTGCTCTCCTCAGAGCTAAGTAAGGTGCCAGGATTATGATTTCTTTTCTCTTCTTTATTACTTATTTATTTTCATTTTCCATTTTTAATTTTTTTTACGTGTTCTTCATTTTAAGTACAACCTCAAAATTGCTGGGTTGCGTCTAAGAGACCACTCCTAGGTCAAGGTCAAAATAATTACCTTTTCTTACATTCCTTCAATTACTATTAAAATTATGACATATTTTAGGGGCGCCTGGGAGGCTCAGTTAGTGGAACATCTGACTATTGATTTCGACTCAGGTCATGATCCCAGGGTCATGGGATCCAGTCCTGGATCCAGCTTCACGCTCAGCATGGAGCCTGCTTAAGATTGTCTCTTTGTCTCTCTCCCTCCCTCCCTCTTCCTCTTCCCCTCTCCCCTGCTCATGCTTTCTTTAGGAAAAAAAAAAAAAAAAAGGAAAGGAAAAACTATTACATTTTTAAACAGCTTTATATTTGTGCCATGATTTTCCTGTTGTTTCTAACTGTGCCCAGCTGGGGAAGGTAGGTAGGCGCTCACAACCTCCTCTACCTCTAAGCTGTGCTGCCATGAGGGGAAGCCTGACGCTGCCAAAGGTCCCCTTGCCCTCTCTAAAGCTCCCAAACTCGCAGTCGTTCATTTACTTATTTCTGTGATCCAGAGGAGGACTGGCGCTCCTCCCCTGAACGCGGACCTCTCCAAAGGCCGTCTGGCCGCGGGCTCTGCGTGGGTCAGCGTTCCGCCTGTGCGCCCAGACCATGGCTGCAGGGGCCTGGCCATTCGCAGGTTCTGCGGCCCGTGCCCAGTTCTGCCTGTCTAATGCCCGACACACGGGTGGGCAGGACCCCTCCTGGATCCCTGGCCATGGGCTCCTGGCTCCTTTAAGTGCCACAGAGGCACTTTTGTTCATGAATGGATCCTGAATTTTAGTTGCCTAAAGGGGACTAAAGTGAAGGACGCCTGATGCTGCCATGATGCTGACTTCATTTGATGGCCGTTGTTTTCTTTCTTTCAATGTTTCATTTCTTTTTGAGAGACTCAAAATGCGGGAGGGGCAGAGAGAGGGGGACAGAGGATCTGAAATGGGTCTCTGTGCGGACACTAGTGAGCCTGACGTGGGGCTCGAACTCGTGAACCCTGAGATCATGACCTGAGTCGAAGCCGGAGGCTCAACCAACTCTGCCACCCGCGTGCCCCTGGCCATTATTTTCTAACGAGAAATGAGCCACTTCTGCCAGACCAGTGGCATTGGAGGCCTCTGGAGTTTAGGGTTTTAAACTGCATCTACTAAGATACTCACATCTCAATCCTCAGGGTCCCATTCCTTCTCTATCAGGGATCTGACTTTGGAATAGAGACGTGCTGGAGCTAAGTGTCTTTGTAGGATAGAGTTATTTTACAGATGGCCCGTGCCCGTTCTCTGGGAAGTCTGGAAGCATCACGCTGACTCTTGGCCAGATAAGTCAGTAGGCTAAGTAGTGATTTAAGACATGCTGTTAAAACTTTGGAAGTCCCTGATGGGCCCCAGGCTGGTTTGTTTATTGAGGGCTTATGTCTGGCATAGCTGGTTAGGGAACCAGATTTGGCTAGGTGACTCTAAGAGAACAGGGAGCCCTGCTGAAACCTGTTAGGAAGGTCTCCCCAAACCACATTTGCTCACATCCTGGATGCTCAGTCCAGACACAGAGCACGTCCTTGTGGGAAGAAGAAGGACCCAGGAGCTGGGCAGCCTCCTGGCTTACGTTCTCTTTCTGCCACCGCACTATATGCTTTGCCTTTATTAAAAACCTTACAGGAATTTTGTGGCATCTTGACACCTTTCACTCACTGCATTAATTAATCTTCTCCAAATCTTCTCTAATCTTGTGATGTCGTCTGGAGCCCAGGGCTTCCATCCGTCTGCTCTCCATTTGCAGGAAATGGGGCTTCCTTCAGCGCTGCCAAGGAGTTTCCTTGGCTTTCAGATTGTGTCCTTGGCTGGTGACCAATCATCCTGGGCCTGTCGTTCTCTCCCTTCACAGAATTGATGGCACCCAATCCAACAGTGTCTTCCTTCCTACTTCTCGAGTGCACAACTACTGCCCCAGCCAGCATGATCCTCTCACCGTCGCCCCACCCCGGTCACTAATGAAGACTGTTGTGACCGCTGCCATACTGCACACGTGGGCTGTCCATTCTGCACCCACCAGCAGCAGAGGCCTTTGTGCCAAATCGCTGGTGATGAATTCATCATCGCAATCGCACAGCACAATCTGTTTCCCTGTGCGAAACACAGCAGCAAGCCAAGAAGCATACTCTGCAACAGCCTGGGGACGAGGGTGGTGGCTGCAGAAAGGACACGTGTGGGCTACCACGGTACTGCTACATTTGCTCTGTTTGCAGACCTATTTGTATATCTTTCAAGTATTACTACCATTTTAGGGGCGCCTGGGTGGCTCAGCCAGTTAAGGGTCCGACTTCGGCTCAGGTCGTGATCTCATGGTTTGTGAGTTCTGAGCCCCTCATCCGGCTCTGTGCTGACACCTTGGAGCCTGGAGACTGCTCCGGATTCTGTGTCTCCCTCTCTGCCCCTCCTCAACCCTCCTGGCCTCTCCTCTCTCTCAAAATTTAAAAAAAAAACCAAAAAACATTCAAAAAAATAAAGCATTATTTCTATTTTAAAGAATACTTGACATATAATACCTGTTAGTTTTAAGCATGCATCATAGTGATCCCATATTTTTATAGATCATGAAATGATCCCCATGATAGGTCTACTTACCATTGGTCACAAGACAAAGTTATTACAACGTTATTGACTATATTCCCTATGCTGTGCATTATATCCTTATGACTTGTTTATTTTATAACTAGAGGTTTGTACTTCTCAATCCCCTTCTCTTATTTCGCCTGCCCCCTAATCTCTCTCCTCTCTGGTAACCAGCGGTTTCCTGTTGTTTCTATTTTAGTTTTCTTTAAAAACTTTTTAATGTGTATTTATTTTTGAGAAAGAGAGGGAGACAGAGAGAGTGGGGGAGAGGCAGAAAGAAAGGGAGACACGGAATCCGAAGCAGGCTCCAGGCTCTGAGCTGTTCAGCATAGAGCCCAATGTGGGGCTGGAACTCACAAACTGTGAGATCATGACCTGAGCCGAAGTCGGAGGCTCAACTGACTGAGCCACTCAGGCGCATCTTTGTTTTTCTTTTTAAATTCCACATAGCAGTAAAATCATATGGCATCTTTCTCTGTATGACTTATCTCACCTAGTGTCATACCATCTAGGTTCCTATTTGTACATTTTTAACAGTCGACTTAATGTTTTTAGGAGAAAGGTAAGGCAAATATATGTGTTTATTCTATTGTCTAGAAGTGGAAGCCATTTTCTAAACCTTTTGTTCAATACTGATTTGTTAAGCCACACCATTATTCCATATTCTAATTAGTTTCTCAATTTATCCCTGGAAAGGAATATTTCAGACAAAGTAGGCACTATCACAATCTAAGAGTATTTGTCCTTTCACATTCATTCAAATGGAAATCAGTATTACTCATGACCTGGAAACACAAAGTGCTAAATGAATAATTCAATATATTTCCTCAAGAATAGGAAATGATCCTATCTAGTGTAAATGAATTTAAATAGGACTTAAAGCCTTCCTGAGGTCAGGATTTTTTTCTTCCTTTGTAAAGCAAGCAGAAAGTAATCATCACCTTAGTTATTTCTAAGATTAATTTTTAATTATCTTCTTTGTTGGGGAAGCTGGAAGATTGGGTCAACTACTCAGAGATGTGTATGAGGAGGTAACTCTATAAAGTCAGTCTTTCTGGGGCCAGGGTAGGTGAAGAGATTGGAGTCACAACTGTTCCACTTTAGTTAGTGGGGAGCTTACTCAGCATTACCTTAAGGTGGCAGAGTGGTCCTGTTGTGCATTAGCAAATGAACTTGCTCCCAAGACTACCCTTCTTATGGCCATGCCCAGTGACCCGCCAACTGCAAATCACTGACTGTGTCTATGGAAATAAGAAATGCTCATCAAAATGCGTGACTCATGATCAGAGAATGCTGAAAAGAAACAAAATGCCAGGGATGGATGGATCAATAAATTATGGTTCATAATTATGATGGAATAATGTGCAGGTATTAAATACACTGTCGGAAAGAACATGGTTAACCTTTAACCTATTACTAATTCATGTACACTGACTCTGAAAGTATTGATTTTCGGCATTCACCCTGGACAATGTTTTCTTTGAAACCTCATAGTTAGCTTTAACATTCATTCTTCAGTTTCCTTAACCTTCTTACTCGTGTCTCATGATAAACTTGTTATTGTTACCATCGCACCCATTGCTGTCTTGCTCAGCTTTTGCCACAAATCAAATGTTTTCAGCATTTGATAATATCATGAACAGTACTGGTATACAAAAATGCCTGATAAATGGTTACTTATTTGAAGTCTCTGCTAAACAGATCCTGTCTTGTGAATTCAGCTGATTTAAAACGTGAAAATAAGTAGGCTCTGGCAATGGCGAGGAGCGGAGTGAAGAGGGAAACATCTTGTTTTCAAGTTTCTGTATGTATTCTACAGGTCATGGAGAGTGAAGAAAACAATAAAAACCCACACTGAGAAAATTTCTGAACGCTTTCAGAGTCTCATGCCTTTCAAAGCCAAGTAGCTGCTAGTTTTTACCTAGCTTCCAAATGAGGAGCTGTTGTCGGGAAACATTCTATTTCTCTTTGAATGGAAATAATGAAGATTTTTTTTTTTCTTTTCGTAAAATGACTGGGTGTTAACTGCTACATTTTGAATCCCTACCTGAGACTCATTATCTCACTCTTATGTTTTATATAATTATGTGTAAAACAATATGTGATCATGCCTGTAATAGATACTAATTCCTAATGTGGTATCTTTCGTATCTAATGAAGTCCACGAAAAGTGACGTGGAAAAATTTGAGAGTTATTGTCTTTTCCAATTCTTTCTCAGATTATAGAGACCTGCAGGTCCCATTCTGATATTTAGTTAAAACTTTGATTAGAACTACAGAAAATTATGTCTGCCTTTGTTTTCAGTCCCTTTACCTTAATTATTTTTCTGGATTCATATATTGCACATGGATTTTTGGTCTATGTGAGGAAAACGGCAGGTGAGTCTTAGTGTTCTTTTAAATGATTAGCTCTACAATACTGTGTGTTCTATTGGTCACCAGCAAACACTGACCGTTGCAATAGTGTTAAATCAAGGTAGTTATTTCCTTGGGCATTTCGACTAGGTAATTTTCTATTCTAGTTATACAAGTCAGAAGTTTTTAGCTGGTAAGTTCTTTTCATTGTGTTGAATTTTGTTTATATTTCCTCTTACCTATGCGCTGAACTCATTTTAAAAATCACACTGATTTTACCAAACATTTAAAGAAGAGCTAATATGCATGCCCAACTATTCCAAAAAAATAGAAAAGGAAGTAAAACTTCCAAATTCATTTTATGAGGCCAGCATTACTTTGATACCTACATCAGATAAAGACTACCACTAAAAAAGAGAACTATAGGCCAATTCTGAAGAACAAAGATGAAAAGATTTATAAAACACTAACAAACCAAATCCAACAATACATTTTAAAAAATCACTCATCATAATCAAGTGGGACTTATTACTGGGTTGCAAGTGTGGTTCAATATTTACAAATCAATCAACGTGATACGTCATATCAATAACAGAAAGGATAAGAACCGTACGATCATTTCAATAGATGTAGCAAAAGCATTTGACAAAGTACAACATCCATTCAAGATACAAACCCTCAACAAAGTAGGTTTAGAGGGAACATAATAACAATATAATAATGGTCATATATGAAAAATCCACACCTAACAACAATGGGGAAAAACTGAGAGCCTTTCCCCTAAGCTCAGGAACACGACAAAGATGTCCACTCTCATGGCTTTTATTCAACTTAGTACTGGAAGTCCTAGTCACAAGAGTCAGATAACAAAATAAATAAATAGACAAGATAAAAGGCATCTAAGTCAGTAAGGAAGAGATAAAACCTTCACTATCTGCAGATGACATGATACTGTATTTAGAAAACCCAAAAGACTCCACAAAAAACTGCTAGAACCGATCAACGAACTCAGTAAAGTTGCAAGATACAAAATCAACCTATAGAAATCTGCTGCATTTCTACACATCAGTCATGAAGCAGCAGAAAGAGAAATTAGGAGAACAATCCCATGTCAAGTGTACCAAAAATAATTAGATACCCAGGGATAAACCTAAAGAAAGAAGTGGGACTTGTACTCTGAAAACTATAAAACACTGACAAAAGAAATTGAAGACAACACAAAGAAATGGAAAGACATTCCATACTCGTGGATTGAAAGAACAAATATTGTTAAAATGTCTATAGTACCCAGAGCAATCTACACATTTAATGCAATCTCTATCAAAATGCCAATAGCATTTTCACAGAACTAGAACAAACAATCTTAAAATTTGTATGGAATCACGAGAGACCCCAAATAGCCAAAGCAAAATTGAAGACGCAAAGCAAAGCTGGAGGCATCACAATTCTAGACTTCAAGTTATATTACAAAGCTATAATAATCAAAACAGTATGGTACTGGCACAGAAGCAGACACCTAGATTAATGGAACAGAATACAAAGCCAAGAAATGAATCCACAATTTATATGGTCAATCAATCTTTGACAAAGCAGGAAAGAATAGCCAATGAGAAAAAGACATTTTGAAAAAGACATTTTGAAAAAGACATTGTTGGGAAAACCGGACGGCAACATGTAAAAAAAAAGAAACTGGACCACTTTTTACACCATACCCAAAAATAAATAAAAAATGGATTAAAGATCTAAATGTGACACATGAAAGCATAAAAATACTAGAAGAGAGAACAGGCAGTAATTTCTCTGGCATTGGCCATAGCAATGTTACAACCTTAGATAGGTCCCCTGAGGCAAGGGAAATACGAGCAAAAATAAAGTATTGGGACAACATCAAAACAAAAATCTTCTGCACAGCAAAGAAACCATCAACAAAACTAAAAGGCAACCTACAGATTTGGAGACGATATTTTCAAATGACATATCTGATAAAGGGTTAGTGTCCAAAATATACAAAGAACTTACAAAGCTCAACATTCAAAAAAATAATCCAATTAAAAAATGGGCAGAAGACATGAATAGACATTTCTCCAAAGAAGACATTCAGACAGCCAGCAGACATATAAAAAGATGCTGAACATCACTTACCATCAGGGAAATGCAAATCAAAACTACAATGAGATAGCACCTTGCACCTGTCAGAATGGCCAAAATCAAAAACATAACAAACGATAGGTGTTGGCAAGGAGGTGGAGAAAAAGGAACCCTCTTGTACTATTGGTGGAAAATGCAAACTGGTGCAGCCATTCTGGAAAACAGTGTGGAGGTTCCTCAAATTGTTAAAAATAGCAGTGTGCCTGGGTGGCGCAGTCAGTTAAGTGTCTGACTGTTAGTTTTGGGTCAGGTCATGGTCTCACGTGAGTTTGATACCTGCATCGGGCTCTGTGCTGAAAGCGAGGAGCCTGCTTGGAGTTTCTCTCTCCCTCTCTCTCTGCCCTCCCTGGCTTGTGCGCACGCTCGCTCACTCTCTCAAAAAATAAATAAATGAATAAATATTTTTTAAAAAGAGTTAAAAATAGAACTACTACTCTACGATCCAGCAACTGCAGTATTGGGTATTTACCCAAGAATACAAAAACATTAATTCAAAAGGATACACGCACTCCTATATTTATGGCAACATTATTTACAATAGCTAAGATATGGAAGCAGCCCAAGTGTCCATTGATTGATGAATGGATAAAGCAAATGTGGTATGTATATATATTACATTATTCATATGTATATAATATATATAATATTATTCAGTCATAAAAAAGAATGCAATCTTATAATTTACAACAACATGGATAGATCTAGAGAGCATTGTGTTAAGTGAAATAAGTCAGAGATAGACAAATGCCGTATGATTTCACTCATCTGTGGAATTTAAGAAAGAAAACAAACAAGCAAATGGGGAGAAAAGAGAGGAAGAGAGAGACAAACCAAGAAACAGTCTCTTAACTATAGAGAACACACTGATGGTTACCAGAGAGGAGGTGGGTAGAAGGCTGGGGGAAATAGGTGACGATGATTCAGGAGTGCACTTGATGTGATGAGCACTGAGTGATTAAAATAAAAAAAATTTTGAACACCACCAGTATGCATATGTGTATCAACTCACCATGGTATGTATCCTCAATATATATAATTTTTATTAAAATAATAATAACAATGATTCAAAAAACGAAATGGACAATATCATTTAAGAATTGATGAGTGACAAATAGGATATTTGTTCCTTAATGTTATCAGAAACAAACACGACATAGAGAATTTCAACTATAATTTGAGACTCTTTGTAAAGGAACGGTTGCCTTAAACTAAGGAAAGTCACCAATGGTACTAACGTATTATAACTAGGTGGAGTCATTTACAACAGTAACAATGTACAGGAACCAAAAACATTTTAAGAAAAAGAGGTTACTTTTAATAAATTCTAAGATCACTATTATTAAATGGAGGCAACAATAGAGGAGCAATTGAAACCATAATAGCAATTATTAATAAACGGTGCCAACCCTGTGGTGACAGGCAAAAATAAATTCTCCTCTCGTATCCTACAGGCTTTCATTTAATTTTATTAAATTATTACAATAGAGGACAAGAACTCGTTTTTCAATTTAGTTATGTTTCGACTCTGATAGCCTTCGTATAATTTGTTTTTATCTGTAAGATTTGGGGAAAGTATTGTTTTTAAACTTGATGATTACTATAGAAGATAGAAGCCATGACCTCTTCCAGGCTTACATTTATTCATGTGTTCAATCATGTGTTCATTCATTCAAGGTGTAGATTATCTAACACATATACGCACTTACTATGTGAGACATTGGGTAAGCAACCATAAATAAAGCAACTACAGACCCTGGTCTCAGACAGCTGACAATTATGCAGGGAGGGCAGGGACAAACAAACGCAGTAAATAAAATCTGATAAATAAAATATGACATGAAGCAGTGCAGGTGTTATAAGAACAGATAAGGGGGTGAGGGTCCTAGTCCCTTTTAAGACTTAGGCAAGACTGTCCTGTTTATGCAAAAGAGAGATGGAACTGGAGGGTGAATAGAGTTTATAATTTGAAGAGGAAACAAGAGAGAAAAGACAAGTTTCAGGGGAAGGTAGTTGATTTGATATTTTGTGCCAAACAAGCAGAATGCTTACCCAATTCACAAGGGGAGCATATGCTGAAAAGGGAGCCATGAAAAAGCTGAAGAAAGGTGAGCACAGCCAGAGAACTAAAGTCGATTTCTGAATTGGAAGGGGAGAGAGATGACGGCAGAAAAGGCTGAAGCCATACACAATGTTTTTTTAGACAGAAGATTTTGAAAGTCACCACTGGGGGACCTGGACTTTCACATGGGGACAATGGATGGATAACCGCACAAGGTTTCTACATGGGATGACGACATCTCAGAGTGCACAGATTGGCTTCACGGAGAGTAAGACTGGGGGACAGAGGGACCACTTCAAATGCTGGGGCAGAGACCAAAGTGAGAAATGACGGATGTAAAGGAGTTAACAAATTGAACAACTACTTGAATGCAGTAGTCTGCGGACCTGGTCGGCGACTTGCGGAAGTCAGCAAGACGGAAATAGGAAGGATAAATACCACACCTTATGTCTTGGGACACTTAATCAATTGTGTTACCTTTACTGACAAGAGCAGCATGGGCAGTAAAACATGTTTCACAGAAAGTATGTTTATATTATGATGTGATGGAAATATTTTAAGAAATTTATGATTGTAGGGAAGACAGGGCAGTAATTATAGAAAATGATGTCAGAGAAACTTCATTTTTTTTAAGATAGGGAAGATTTAGGTTTGTTTCAATATTAACGGAAAAAATAAGTGGAGTACAGAGATGTTAAAGAGCAGAAGGAAGAGAATAGAAGTCAGACCAGAGGTATAAGGATTAGTTTCTTTCTTTAAAAAAAAAAAAAAAAGTCAAGGGATTTAGGAATTTCCCTCCTGAAGTTTTTGCTTTCTTTATGAAGTGGAAGAAAGATCATCTTATCAGGGTCAGACAGCAAGGGAAAAAAGAAAAGATGGAAATTTTAAGAGAGAAGAAATTGTACCAGGGAAATATCATAAGACTGTAAGGCCATGTTGGGTTCCCCGTTGAGCATAATTACCAAGAATATTATTTCATTATTGCCTTCATGCATCTTGACATCATTCAGATTTAGGGCGAGGTGAGGTTTGGGGTGGAGGGAGATTCTGAACCAAGTGTCACCATCTTTGTTACTGAGGCGGAGGGGTCAGGAGGTGGGGAGACCACAAAGACAAACAGTAGTCAGCAAACAGAAACCACTAAGAAGCAGCCATTTTTATAACGAGTGGGGGACTAGATCATTTAAAGTACATGATACACACTGGTCCCACCCAACGTTTGCTGGGGGAGAGGAAGACAAGCATGGAGTGAGGGAAATAGCATCTTTCTCTTGATGGTGCAGCAGAGGAAATGGTGTCTCCAGATGAAGTTATGTTTCAATTAAGGCCAAGAGGTGTTGGAAATGTTTACAGAAAAGGATAGTTTCTTGATGATGGACAAGTTATAGATAGCAGAATGAAAAGGAAAGGAGAAGTGAAAAACTGGGTCAGGAAAGAGTGCTGTATTCTTCCAGCATTATAAAGTCAGTTCTTCTTTTATAATCTGAAGAGAGATCACTGGTTTCTAAATTTGCCAGATTACCCGATCCAGGACTTTATGCTTTGAGAGGATCTGGCAAAATAATCTTGATTCTTCTAGATTCCAAAGTATCTAAGTTTCTCTACATGACATGGATGCATATAAAATGCCATGCTCTTTGTAACCTCCCTGATTTAGATTTATACACGTTGTCAAATCAGAGTTGTGCGAGGAGGTATTAGGCAAAAAAAGGAATTTTGTCTTTGAATTTCCAAATTCTGGCAGTGGCCACCACCCTCCCCCCCCAGTACCCTCTCCATACTTTCATGGACTTGCTGCTACAAAAAAAGACATTTAAGAAAGATTTTGATACCTGTCTTTTGTACAGCAGTGGGAATGTATGTCAAGTGGTGATTTTGCCATGGGAAGTAGCACTGTTTTAATCACTAAAATAGAGCACCACATTTTGATCTCTGTTAGAACAAGTTTCCCCTATCACAGTCCCTTGCAAAAATTTATAATCAAGAACAAAGATTATGCGTTAAAAATGAACTCTGACATAGATACATCCTGGATATTGATACACATTGTGTTGATATATTTGACTCTATTTCTTGCATCTTCTTTGTTTCCTACTCACTTTTTGCTCTTTTCATCTTCTTTCCAGATTTATTCTTTTCTTTTCTCTGTCTAGTCACTGGAAAGTTCTGAAGCACACTTGTATTCTTACAGTCACCATTATGTTTACTGACTATTTAATCTACATTTTCTAACACTAGAAAGATTATTAGAAATTTATAACCTCTTTTCCTAAAAAAAAAGACTCAACAAACTTCTGCTGCACCCTACCCAAGTCCCTCATACAGTGTTTGTTAACATACTACAGATTTTCAAATTCAAGATCACTTTTATGAGTCTTATTTCCTTTATAATGCCATTTCGACTTTCTTAAAATTACATTTTACTCTACAGAACATTATTCCAGATATAAATTTAACGATTTTTAAAAATGTATCTATCACTTGGACCAAACTATAGACAGTCCTTGGTATAGTAGAAGCTTCCCACGTGCCTCTCCTTATTCGCCACCAAACGTGAAACCAATACCCTGAATTCTAGGATAATCATTTCACTGATGTTTTAAATGATTTAGTCAATACATGTATTTGTAAACAATGGATTGTTCAGCTTTGCCAGATTTTTAATATTATATAAATGGAATTATACCCTAAATATATATTCATTGGCAACTTGCTACCTATATTTTTCAGACTAATCACTGTTGATGTATTTAGTTAGCTGTGACTCTTTTTTTTTTTTCTTTTAACATTCATTTATTTTTGAGACAGAGAGAGACAGAGCATGAACAGGGGAGGGGCAGAGAGAGAGGGAGACACAGAATCCGAAACAGGCTCCAGGTTCTGAGCTGTCAGCAAAGAGCCCCACCCGGGGCTCGAACCCACGGACCGTGAGGTCATGACCTGAGCCGAAGTCGGACGCTTAACCGACCACGCCACCCAGGTGCCCCAGCTGTGACTCTTTCACTCTGAAAGTTTCACTACTGCAGAGTATTTCGCTGTATAAATAAGCTACAGTAAATTTGCCATTCTTCTTTCACTTAATATTATATTTTTACCATACCATATCATAATATTACCATAACATTTTACCATTACTGTGATATTCTATTTTTACCATATATATTTTACCATGCTTCTTTCATTTAATATTTTACTTTTTAAGAGAATTTTCCATTCTCTTGTGGGATTACTTCTGGTTTGGGGCATTTGTGAGCAATTTATCTATAAAAGTATTTGTACATGTCTCCTGGTATAACCTAAATAGGTAAATGGTTAAGTCATTTTTCAGTAAAGTAGTACCTATTTACATTGCCCTAGAAGTCACTCAGTTTCTTCTGCTCCTACCCTCTAAGGAATTATACACTTTCACACTATTTTTCCAAACTAATTGGTATAAAATGCAATCTTGTTAAAATGTGCATCTCCCCATATCCATATAAGGTTGCCTACTTTAAAAATATTCTCCTATTGGGTTGTTTTTCTTATTGATTCATAGAGCTTAAAAATATACTTATCAGTTATACATTTTATAAATACATTCTCATAATTTGTTTTATTTTCATACTTTCCTAGAGTGTCATTTAATAAACTGAAGATCTTAATTTTACTCTTATCAAATTGAACAATTCTTCCCTTTATGGTTCATACTTCTAATATTTTGTTTAAGGAATCATTCCCTACCTGTAAGTTTACAAAATTAATTTCTTCTAGAAAAAGGTTAACAGTTTTCACTTTACAGCTAGGCGTTTAATTTACTTAAATCTTCCAGCTTCTTTTCCCCATGTTATCCAAATGACCCAGCAAAATTTATTGTACAGTGTCTATGATGCCTGCTTAGTCATAAATCAAATGTATGTATATCTGCATTAGTCTATCTCTGAGTTCATCATGTTCTATTCGTTTTTCTATTCAAGTAAAATGCCACATTCTTTATTTATTCTAGATTCATAAGAAACTTCTTTATTTCTTCAGGCAAAAGTCCTCATCCTGATATTTGTTTTCATTCATTTATTCTATAATCTTGAATTTTTTGTGTGTGGTTTCATAGCAATTTAAGAATAAGCTTGTTAAGTGTCCCAAGGAAAAACATGCTGAGATTTTGATTTCTTTACTTTGTATCTGTAATGCAATTTGGAGAGAAAGAAAAATAAAACTGTGGCGTATTTTTTGCCATTTACCTAGGACTTCAATTTCTTTCAATAAAGTTTTATAATGATTTCATTAATGGTTATGCACAGTGGTTTCGTTTTTGGTGTTTCTGAAAATATACCCTTGAAAATGTTATTTTAAAAACTGTATGGATGTATTCAAATTTCATTGACGTATTTATTTGTCCATACTGGTTTTATATCAATCAGCATACTTGCTAAACTTTTGCTATACATTCTGTGTATATTCATCTGTAGTTTCTTATATACTTTGTAGGAATATAGTGATGTCTTAAAGATGATAACAAATGAAAATTTGCTTTCATGGTATTTCTTTATATTGCTATGCTGTAGAAGATACACCCTGAAGTGTAATGTTGAGTAGAATTCATGTTAGTGGTCATCTTGTCTTGTTCCAGATCTTAACGAATCCTTTCAAAGTTTCACAATTAAATGAGGCATCCACTACAGGGATTTTAGTAGATACTCTTTATTTGAGTAAAAGTTTATTTCTATTCCTATTTTTGAAATATCCAAAGAAATCAGAATTGGCTATGTAATTTTATTGAATGGTATTTCTGAATTTAATACAGTAACACATACAATTTTTCTATCTTGATCTGAGCGTGACAAATCACATCTATTTACTTTCTCAAGTTAAAAGAAAGATCGCACCTCTGAGATTTGTTAGATTTCCTTCATTAATATTTAGTTTAGGATGTTTGCTTCTATGTTCATGAGTGAGGAGACATCAACCTATAAATTGTCTTCTCCTTTTGTCCTCGTGGAATTGTGTATCAGGGTTCCACTTGCCTTATAAAATGAGCGGGAGACTGTTCTTTATTTTTCTGTACTTGGACATAGTTTGTAATTCATTGGAATTAAGTGTGCCTTAGCTTAGGAATTAAGTTCCTAAGGATTTGCCAATCAAATTGTATGTTACTGGAGTTTTCACTGTACGGAGATTTTAAATTACTGTTTCAAATTCTGTGAAATTAGTCCTTTATAATTTTATAAGTCTCGTTTTACATCCCACTAGAAATATATTTAGGGTCACTTTATGCCTTATTCCATGGTTAATTTTTGTTAACATTCTGTATGTGTTTGAAGAGAATGTGTATATGCGCATTCTTCAACTGTTGGGTGCAGTAGTTCTAAGTTTTACTACTCTTTCACCTTTCGGATCTCTTTGATAATGTAAAATTATTCTTTCTTCTTTTGTTGTTTTTAAATATATATACATTTTAAGGTTTATTCATATACTTTTGAGAGAGACAGAACATGAGACGGGGAGGGGCACAGAGAGAGAGAGAGAAAGAGAATCCCAAGCAGGCTTCGCACTGTCAACATGGAGCCCAACATGGGGCTCGAACCCATGAACCATAAGATCATGACCTGAGCTGAAATCAAGGGTTGGCCCCTTAATCAGCTGAGTCACTCAGGCACCCCTCCTCTTTTGTTACTTTTAATAGGTTATATAATTTTAGCAGTTTGTCCATTTTGTTAAAATTTTCAATATTATTGGCAAAAAGCTAATTTGAAATACCCTTCTACCATCTAATCAATGTCTGTAGCATCAATAGCTGTGTCCTCATTTTCTTAGTATTGTTTATGTGTCCCTTCTCTCATTTGTAAATTAACCAGGCAGACCAGAGTTTTGTCAATTTAACTTTCCTTTTCAAAGAATTAAGTTTTGTTTTTGCATATGCCCTACTGTATGCTTATTTTCTAGCTTACAAGTTTCTTCTCATATCTTTATTATTTCCTGCTTCTGGTTTATAGGAATTTACTTAGAAACATAATGTCTTTAAGGTGGATAATTGATTCCTTAATTGTGAGCCTTTCTGCTTTTCTAATATAAACATTATGAAAATGAATTTGCCTATATACTCTGTTTTAACTGTTTTCCATGAGTTTTTTTTAAATATAATTCATCTTTATTACTGTTCAATTCTAAATAGTTTCAACAATAGCCAAATTATGGAAAGAGCCTAAATGTCCATCAACTGATGAATGGATAAAGAAGATATGGTTTATACATATAATGGAATACTACTTGGCAAGGAGAAAGAATGAAATCCTGCCATTTGCAGCAACAAGGATGGAACTGGAGGGTATTATGCTAAGTGAAATAAGTCAGTCAGAGTAAGACAGGTATTATACATTTTCACTCATATGTGGAACTTGAAAAACTTAACAGAAGACCATGGGGGATGGGAAGGGGAAAAAATAGTTACAAACAGAGAGGGAGGGAGGCAAACCATAAGAGTCTCTTAAATACAGAGAATAAACTGAGGGTTGATGGCGGGTGGGGGTGAGGGGAAAGTGGATGATGGGCATTGAGGAGGGCACCTGTTGGGATGAGCACTGGGTGTGGTATATAAGCAACGACATCTTATATACATCGGGAATCTACCCCAAAAACCAAGAGCACACTTTACACACTGTATGTTAGCCAATTTGAAAATAAATTATATTAAAACAAATAAATAATAAAAATAAATATTTTCTAGATTCTTTCATAACCTTTTCCCTTGATTTACATTCTCTATAAATAAGCTTCTTAACTTTCAAATATTTGGAGCTTTCCTAGATATAATTTTTAAAAATTTTTTTTAAGTTTATTTTGATACAGAGAGCACGGAGGAGAGGCAAAGTGAGAGGGAGAGACAAAGAATCCCAAGCAGGCTTCATGCTGTCAATGCAGCACCCAATGCGGAACTCGACCACACAAACCATGAGATCATGACCTGAGCCAAAACCAAGAGCCAGACATTTAACTGACTGAGCCACCCAGGCACCCTGACATAATTTTTTTAAAGGGTACTTAAAAAATGTTTATCTATTTGAGAGAGAGAGAGAGAAAGGGAGAGAGAGAAACACGCAAGTGGGGAGGAGCAGCGAGAGAGAAGGTGATGAAAGGCCCAAGCAGGCTCCATGCTGACAACAGTCCAATGCAGGGCTCAAAGTCATGAACCATGAGATCATGACCGGAGCTGAAGTCAGGCACTTAATTGATTGAGCCACCCAGGTGCCCCTCCTAGACATAATTGTTGGTATTGATTTCTAGATTAATTGCATTGTAGAAAGTACGTGAAATTAGTCCTTTATAATTTTATAAGTCTTTTTTTACATCCCACTGGAAGTATATTTAGGGTCACTTTATGCCTTATTTCGCAGTCAATTTTTGTTAACATCCTGCCTGTGTTTGAAGAGAATGTGTGTATGTTCATTCTTCAATTGTTGGGTGCGGTAGTTCTAAGTTTTAATGCTCTTTTACCTTATGGATCTCCAATGTTTCCTTTTTAATTTCTTTTTTTGTGGATTTAAAGTTTTTATTTAATTTCTAGCCAGTTAACACATACGGTGAAGCTGATTTCAGGTGTAGAATTAATGATTCATCACTTACATATAATACCCAGTGCTCATCACAAGTGCCCTCCTTTCCTTGAATCTCCACACTATTCTCTTTTTAAATTACTAGGATTATTCTCACTCTGGAATGTACTAGATTGGCTACATAGGATTGGCTAGATATTGCTGTAGCTCAACACACACACACACACACACACACACACACACACACACTTTATTTCCTGCTCATTTGACACGATCAAACAGCCTCTAATCCTTAGAGGTACTGTCATCATCTACTGTCCCCAGGGTCCCCAGGGCCCCCAGGGTCCCCAGGTCCATCCTCTGCAAAGTTTTCTTTTCCTATTATCTTCTTCTTCCACGTCTGAAGGAAGCACTGGGGTCTGTGTCTTCTTATGGGTTGAGCAGTTTTATCTAGCCGTGTCCTGTGCAGGAAGATTGGGGACTGAAAGATAGTTTTAGGTCTTAAAAAGCAATTGTCTCTCTTGGTTCAGAATGGTGGTTATTTTGACAATAAAATATTATTAAAAACACGATAGCCTTCTTATGTATTTGATTCCAGCCAGTTCCATGTGTCAAAAACAATGCTCCATTATTTTCTAGGCATGTTTTTTAGATTCACAGTGGTTCTCTGCCCTATGTCTTGTCTTGTTCCAATTCTTTCTGTATTCAGTTGTGGGTTTTTTGGGGTCTTTGGGGCTTCAGTGGAAAGTCCACATGTGAATTCTCTGTTCCCTGATCTATCTTACGCGATTGAATGGCTCAGGTCATGATCTCACAGTTCATGAGTTAGAGCCCTGCATCAGGGCTCTGTACTGGCAGAGCAGAGCCTGTTTGGGATTCTCTCCCTTCCTCTCTTTCTGCCTCTCCCCTGCTCGCTCCCTCTCTTTCTCAAAATAAATAAATAAACATTAAAAAAAGAAGGTGGCACCAAATACAATGGCCTAAATGCTTTTCATCATCCATGATAGGCAAATACAAAATTCAGTAATTATTAACTAACTGTCATATACTTAGCTATTTATTTAAAATTTCCTTTCTAAAAGTCCATATGTTAGTGTTTTTCTAAAAAATTTGCAATATTGAGAAATAACACAGTTTGCCAAATATCACATTTTGAAGAACTTTTTTTCTATTTATGGAAGATATGCTATGTAATTAATTTGGTTAAAATTCACTTGAGATGGGGCGCCTGGGTGGCGCAGTCGGTTAAGCGTCTGACTTCAGCCAGGTCACAATCTCGCGGTCCCGTGAGTTCGAGCCCCGCGTCAGGCTCTGGGCTGATGGCTCGGAGCCTGGAGCCTGTTTCCGATTCTGTGTCTCCCTCTCTCTCTGCCCCTCCCCCGTTCATGCTCTGTCTCTCTCTGTCCCAAAAATAAATAAAAAACGTTGAAAAAAAAATTAAAAAGAAAATTCACTTGAGATGACTTATATATTATAATGGGAAAAAGGTTTTATGTGAACAGTGTACAAAAAATGAATTCTCTGTCACTCTAATGAGCACTGATGTTTCAATTTACTTCAATCTTAAAAGCTTTCCAAATACCTTAGCCCTCTATACAGAAAAGCCAAATGATATTTCAAAGGTTTTCCTCTCCTAGTTGATACAAAATGAGAAAACATTTGACTTCATGCAGGCATTTACAATGTGGAATTAATCGGGAAAATGTAGGAATAACACTAGGATAAGGGTTTTGTGCTGCCTTTCACGCCACACTTTCACGTTCGATTGTGCCTGTGCTAGAAAAGTTGTAAACAAATACACAAACGCAAACACAGATCATCACAAATGATGGGCTAACGGCCCATAGTATGAGACATCACAACTTCCTAAGAAAAAGCAGTCAGCTTTCAAGCCATATGGCAGAATACCAGTCTTCAGGAAATAAATAAAAGATGAACAGTTATGTGTATAAGAAGGATATGTTTTTACTCAACTTCAGGATTTTCAGGTAGGAGAAAAGTAAAAGTTGACTTCCTGATTCGTCCCTGGGTTACTGGTTGCAGTACAGAAAGGCACATTTTCTGGGTTTAAATCCTCCTGCAGACTTCCATATTCTTGCTAAGCTGCAGATCAATACACAGAGAATGAGAGGTACCATGGGGGTAGGGCTCACACAGCCACACCTGTCCTAGTCGTCTGTTTTAACTCCCGAAATAAGAGCAACCAAACCAATTTTTAGGTTAAAATCTGCATCTCCTAAAATGCCACGAGAGACAGTAAATATAGACACTTAGAAAAAAAAACGATATTTCTTTGTTGTATTAAACTGTGTGTACTTCTGGCTGTGCATTCTCATAAACATCAATGTCACAACTGGATTCCAGTAAAGAAAAATACTCCCTCCATTCGACACAAATTTCTTCAGAAGACCTAAGGAAGATGAACACTAAAGAAATATTTAGAAGCTGTGATTTTTCAGCTAAGTTGAATTGGACCTTTTCATCATCTTGTTTCTGATGATAGGCACGAAGAAAACATTAGTGATCATTTGTACAAGAGAAGATTTTCCTTTTTTAAAAAAAATGTTTATTTATTTTTGAGAGAGAGAGACAGAGCATGAGCAGGAAGGGGCAGAGAGAGAGAGAGAGAGAGAGAGAGATTGAGAGAGAGGTAGACAAAGAATCTGAAGCAGGCTCCAGGCTCCAAACCATTAGCACAGAGCCTGAAGCAGGGCTCGAACTCACAAAACACGAGATCATGACCTGAGCCAAATTCAGATGCTCAACTGACTGAGCCACCCAGGCTCTCTGGGATTTTCTTTTTACTTACCTTCATGCACAAACAGTTTAGTGGAACAGAGAACAAGTTTCTGTCATAGCATATAAACTCATTCCTTTTTCTCCCACTTAAACTATGTCTAGTATTTTTTAAAAGCAGAGATCAAGAAGTATTAAAAAAACAGGATACTGAATAATTTTTTTCATATATGTATTTGTGTGCATGTGTGTAACTTGTATACCACAGCCTGGGACCCCCTCTCAGTTACGTGTTTCAAGTGATTTTGAGATTCATTTATAGAAACATTTGTACTAGATGTGTTGACCTTCTATGGTATCACATCATTGGTTTCAAGGTATTTTTGCTTCCTGGGATGATTTAGGTTCAGAGTCCAAACACTGCAGATAAAAATTATATTTCCAGTTACCGGAAGTCCAAACATCACCACAGTTTCCCCAGCTGTATGCTATAATAACTGGCAACAGATGATATACTAACATGTGGTCTATAATCCCAACACTGAAAATGAAAAACTCAGTTGCTGTCAGTTCAACATTTAGTGCCAGACAGTTTACATTTCTGTGGCATCTGAGTCTATTCTAACTATTCACTTCTTGGTTCTTTACTTGGCAAAATTGATTTTTTCTTTGCACTCCATGAGAATTAGAGCTATCAAGGTTGATGACTTTCCTGCAGTTTATTTTGAAGCAAAACAAGCTAATGAAATCTATTTCATTGACTTAAGGTTGATGGAAAGTGCTGGAAAGGGCCATGGCTGACCACGTTGATTTATTTTTAAACTCCAGCAAGTGGTTGCTTTTTGTTCCAAATAGATATCTGGGAGGAAAATGAACTCATCCCCCTCATTTATAAAATTCTTGGGCTCGAGGTGAAGCTATCTCAGACAAATTAATAGATCCCTTCATGGATGTTGTTCTTTATTTCCCTAAAGAAAAACACTGAACATTCCAGAATTGTTAGACAGCAATCTGAAAAATGATGCCAGTGAGTTCAAGGCTATTGTTTCCTTCCCTCTACATATTTTAAAAAAATTTTTGTTTTCTATTTCATTATCAAGGACTGTACCCCCAATCAACCAGCCATCTCAGTAAAGTACATATGGCTTCAAAACTCAGCAAAAAAAAAATTTTTTTAAATCAAAAAGTTTTCATAGATAAGCACACGTTGGTTACAGATGAGTTACAACATAATTTTTCTAGGATTTAGGAGGGTCCATTACCTTAAAATTATGTACTTGTGGTGCCAGAAGAAAAAAGATGAAATTACAGTGGCCAATCAGCAAAGTTAGGTTGACCTACTTGGTCCTATGTACCCAAACATAAAGATACACAGTGTCAAATGGTGATAAGGTAGAAAATGGTGATTGCGGCAGGCAATCGTACAGATGTTCGGATAGAGGGGAATGGAATGGGAAGAGTTTGGGAAGAAGAACTGAGGTATGGAGTGGTCTCTTCTTGCCTTCCACAGGGCTGTGACAGGCAAGAAAGGAAATAATATGCTTGGGAAGATCCCGACAAGTTGGAATGGAGGGAAGTTGTGGTTAGTGAGAGTTGTACTTAGGTAAATTCATGTCCTCCATGTTGCAAAAAGGCAGCAATACTGCTTAGAAAGCTGTCACTTTATTCTGATGAAACCGAAGAGGCATTTAAAACTTTTGAAATGGCAGTGTTCTGTGTGAGACGGTACTTAGGAAACCTAGAGGAGCCTGCAAGGTGGCTCACTAAATGACTGCTCGTAGTATCCATCAAAACACATCACTCTGCCACCAAAATCCCTCCAATACTTTCTATCTCAATTAGAATCAAGTCTTAACTCCTCATAAACTTACGAGGCTGGCCCTTGCTTGTCCTTCAAACTCATGTGTTGTTCTACCCCTCGGTCATTTTGCTCCGGCTCCCCTGCTCTCTCTCCATTTCTAGATGGCCAAGCTTGTTCTTACCTCTCGCCCTTGTCCTTGTTTCCCATGGCTAGGAAGGGCCTTCCCCATGTCTGTACTTGGTCAGTTTTGTCCCATCATTCAGGGTTCATCTCCAATTGCTTTCTGTTCAGAGAGAATTCTCATGACCCCATTATCTAATTGTGTCTGCCTCACCGCAAGTCATTCTCTGCCGCACCACCCTGCGTGCACTTACGATGACCTAAGACTTTATATTTATTTACTTGTTTGCTCGTAGTCCACATCCTCTAGATGGGTTGTAAGGCCCACAAATAATGGGATTTGTGTCTGTCTTCGTTCATTGCTTTGTCCCTAGTGCCTAGGACAGTGCCTGGGACACGTACTCAGTAAGTATGGGTTAAGTTCATCACCGCATTGGAATAGGGTGAGGTATTCAAGGCTGAAAGTTCTCCAAGTGATAGTTCTCCAGTGCCTAAATATAGAGCTCAAGCACTGCAAATCCAGAGTCCCCGCTGACAGTGCCCACAGTACTGTAATAAAGTATTTGATGATCCAGGTATCCATGACCCAGCTTCATAGGCGAGCAAACAAATGCAGATAATGGTCTTGTTGTTTGCAAGCCCCTTTGAGAGAAAATGGGATGGATTTGGAAGGCGCTATCGTTTCTTACAAAAGTCATCACCACGGAAACATGCATTTCTGTGAACAATTATATTTGGTTCAAACTATACAATTAATACTGTAGTTCTAACTTGTCGATGGGCAGCTTGGCATGAATATGCTCTTCTATTGACTTCCTAAATTAGTTATAATTTCTGATTATCCTCTACTGAGACTCCGTTTTTATATTTCAAATATTAATGATACTAAACTGGGGCTATTTCATTAAACATTTTGAAAAGAAATTGAAAGTACTTCCAAACCATAAGCATTCCCACATGGTGTAAATCAGAAAACAAAAGAAAACCAACATAAGCCTTGCTGATATTGACTGACATCAAATAAACTCAAACTCCACATACACTCTTAAACATTTTTTTATTTGAACTATATTGGGACATTGAGAGTACATAAAAATCAATGATGAACTAGTGAAGTTTCAGTTTTTCAAATTATTATTATTATTATTTTTGAGAGAGAGAGAGAGAGAGAGAGAGAGAGAGAGAGATAGGGAGAGAGAATCCCAAGCAGGCTCCACACTGTCAGCACAGAGCCTGACATGGGGCTCTATCTCAGGAGCCTGAGATCATGAACTGAGCCAAAACCAGGAGTCGGACGCTCAACAGGCCACCCAGATGCCCCCAGTTTTTCAAATTGTTAATGGGATTCGTTGTAAGCTTATTTTCAAATATTTGAGGTTGCATAATAAATTCTCTTAACAAACATTACCTACTCTTTATAGCCCAGGTATCTAAGTGTTTATAAGACCAAAATGTACTTTTGAATACGACAGAAAGTAATTTTAAATAAAAATGTGCAAGGTTTTAATTAGAATTCGGAACACAATAAAAATACAACCAGAATGCAATAAGAGTACAGCTCAGAGTGCCTGGATGATTCAGTCAGTTGAACGTCAGACTCTTGTTTCCAGCTTAGGATCTCAGGGTTCATGGGATCAAGTCCCATGTCGTAAGCAAGAAGCCTGCGTGGGATTCTGTCTCTCTGTCTCTCTCTCAAAATAAACAAATAAATTTAAGAAAAAAGAATGCAACAATCCATGTATTATATTCTTTTGCAATGTCAACACACTTCAATATAGAGGTACGTGTCCAATCTGCTTCTCTACGTGCAAATATAGTTTAGCGGGCAGGTCTGGTTGCTGAGTGGCTGAGAGACACATTGCCAGCGACAGCTGATGTTACCAAACCTCTCAAACAAGAATGGTACAATTTAGACCAGTGGTGTGCAAAGTGTATGATAAAACCCTTTAAAAACGCTCCGGGAAGTACAGAAACTGATCCAAAATCTAAAGTAACATGGTTTGATTTCGTGTGAGATTCCCTGGCAGCAGAAGGCGGGGGGGAAGAGGGAGAGAGGGAAAATTGTTTACTTTGAGTTAGTAATCTCTGAAAACTCACTAATAATAGCTTGTGGGCAGCTGGATGAACAGAGAAGGTAGCCACTGCCACAAATGTCAACTCGAATAAGATGTGGCTTAGCTGGATCCCTTAGCTTTTGGCCGCAGGAGGAAAGGCCACCCACAAGCACCAGCCAGAGAGAGGGAAAAGGAAGGAAGAAAACCCCCCAGAAAACCTTACTAAGAAAAGGCCGTATCTGATACTCAGGCTTTGTCCCTACTTCTCTCGATACCTACACCAAGAGTGTTCAGCGTAAGCTTCAGCAGATTTCTCTTGCTGCAGGATAAATGGAAGGAATGGGTGGCCAAGGTCCAGAGTCAAATAGCACAGCCTGGAGGAGTTGTTCTTTTTTTTTTTTTTTTTTTTTTTTTTTT
>NC_064811.1:192198609-192256285 GCF_023721935.1 Panthera uncia
AATGTTTCTTTATTTTTGAGAGAGAGAGAAAGAGTGCGTGCGAGTGGGGGCGGGGGGGGGGGGCGGAGAGGGGGGCGTGCACAGGGATCCAAAGCAGGCTCCATGCTGACAGCAGTGAGCCTGATGTGGGGCTCAAACACACGAACTGTGAGATCATGACCTGACGCTTAACCAACTGAGCCACCCAGGTGCCCTGGAGTTGCCCTATGGAAATACATGGGAGCAGCGGCGGGCAACAGTTTTTTGTCTTTGATGTGATTAAAAGGAAAAACTATGAAAAACACTGATTCCATTTGCATCAATGTGAAATATGCATAAGTCAGAATTAGCATGGTACAAAATGAAGCTGGGACTCTCACGGGACGCCTTCCTTGGGTGAAAACATGCCAGGTAGTATCCCTTATCCTGTGAGCAGCTGTTGCAGGCGGCCCCAGTACCTTTGCTCTGACCCCTGCAGCGTGTCTCCTGTGTGTGCAAGGGAGTCCAAGGAAGTCAGGGAAGTAACAGGAGGGCAGAGCGTCAGGAGTTTCTGGCTCACACTGAGGTTTCTGTGGCCGGTTGGCTTTCGGTTGGACTCCTCTGGCTCTCAGCTCTGGAGGGAAAAGGCCCAGGGCCCTCAGTAGTATATCTCAACCATTTGGTGTCAAATAATTTTGCAAGGAAGAAAGTGACCTTGTAAAGGAGGAGAGAACGCCATCGAACTTTCCATGATGGTCCATTGTTATAATTACTGCCACCTGAAGCAGAGGTCCATGTGACATGGTACATTTACCCTCCAAGTATTTACTGGCTAGAAAAAAATTCTGCATGGAAACTAAACTAATTTAGCTCAGGGAGAGATTCCAAGCAGGTCAATGCAGTTCTGGGCATCCTTCAATATTCTAATGGCCATATGTGTGTGTGTGTAACAGGGCAGAGCCTGTTGTGGGGCTGGATCCCATAACCCTGGGATCATGACCTGAGCCAAAACTGAGTCAGACACTCAACTGACCGGGTCACCCAAGCACCCCCCACCCCCCGGAATGTCATTTAAATGTATTTCTTGTATGACAGCATGTTGAATATTCTGGTAAATCCAAGGAAAGGGGGAGAAAAAGGAAAATATTAATATGATGTTATATATAACATTTCACTATATGTGATGACTAGCCCAATTTGGTCATAAAAATACCCTAAGTTCAAATAAGATATATTAATACTAAAATGGCCAGGGTTCCACCTAATGTTTTGGCGGCTTCTCAGTCCCACCCAAAACTGCTGCCCTGTATCATAGCTGCTTAGTAGATCATTAACTCCATCCCAACTACACTGAGACTGAAAATTAGAGCATGAAAAATGAGGCTGTGCACTCAGATACCTGAAAGCAACAGCCCTACCCACGTGCTATGCACATTTGTGCAGTCTGCACCCTGAACAAGCACACCAGGTTCCACTGGGGAGCAGGACCTAAACCAGCCTGACTTATCTGCTCACTCCTGTGTGGGGCTGCTTTGTTCAAATGTATCCAGCACATTTTGCCTGGTTGGTGGTCCAGAATTTAGGTTGTAATGTTACCACCATGTTTTAAGAAACAGTGTTTGGGGCACCTGAGTAGCTCAGTCAGTTGAAAGTCTGACTTTGGCTCACGTCATGATCTCACTGTCCAAGAGTTTGAGCCCCACATTGGGATCTGTGCTGACAGTGTGGAGCCTGCTTGGGACTGTGTCCTCCTCTCTCTGTCCCTCCCCCACACAGGCTCTCTCTCTCAAAAATAAACAAAAATTTTTAAAAAATGGTGTTCTCGGGAGTTTAATTTAAAAAAGAAAAAGTTGGTACTCAATTTGACTATAAGGGTGATCTGAATTTCTCCATTACTTATAATGATTATGAAGATCTCGTCTTAGATTATAAAATCCTCTTTAAAATGATGTTGAAGTTATAATTTATCTCCCTACCTGGAGAAAATAGTATCCCCAGTATTTTTGACTTTTGATTCTCTTAACTCTAACACTTATAGTCCGTAATGTATTTATAAGTTTACTTTGCGATTTCCCAATTTCCAATGTTCGCCTAAGTCAGTGAGTAGAAAAGATCATGGATTTCTTCTTGTAATGGTTAACAAGGCTTGTTTTCATATTTGAAATAGCTGAACAATGAATACTTTCAATGCATTATCATTGTAAGTGCTTCATTCATAGCTTCAGTGCGTAATTCATTTACACATACATACAGCCCATTTAAGAAATAGAGAAAACTAAAAAAAAGTTAGCTTATATTTCAGAATTTTTAGAGGTAGTTTTCTTTCTTTTTATATATACAGAGAACTTAAATAAATATAAGAAGGCTATAGCTATTCTATTGTTTAGTAGTTTTAAACTTTTTTACTTTTATTTCTTATATTTTCAGAATACTCTTGTATTCTTGTACACCTGCAATGAAAGCTTCTGTCATGGCATGATACAAGACAAAAAAATTCAAGCAGTGACTGATCATTAAAAAAATCTTTAACAAATCTTTAAATGTGGCTTTAAGTTTGGGTTTGCTAAGGAAAAGCTGTAAAATCTTTATATACATAAAACTCCTATGTATATAAATGCTAATTCTTTTATACAGTTTTAGTTGAAATTTATTTTGGAGTAGGAGAGATGTGGATATTTGAAAAGTTACTGATCATCAAAACCCTTATAAAAATGGTTTCCACATAGTAAATGATTTATGAACTTCCTAAATTTCATATTGGCATCTATTACATAGAAGAAAAACTAAAAATAATCAATAAATTAAAAAATAAGGAACAGATATTTTTGTATTTAAAAAAATCATTTCATAAAATTTAAGAGCCAGATAAACCCTTGGCAGGATTCACTGTAGAACGGACTGTAGGGAAATTGAATTGACACCACAAATATGTTTGCAGGGTATTATTGTGTTCCAACATTACATAAATTCTGCAAATCTAAAACAGAAAGTTTATGTAACAGATGCCAAGTCGATCTCTGTATGTGCCTCGTTCCTTGTTACTTGGGAAAAGATGTGCTCTGCTTAATGATGCTGAAAATCACTCCAAGGACACAAAGCCCAATATGCAGGAGACCCATTGCATGGTGTAATTTGCAAACCTTCAGTTACTTCCATCATACCGCATGCGTTCTGTTTAATGGGCCAGGAGCATGGAGTGTGATTTGTGGATACACTCTTAAAGATTTTAACACAACACTACAGTTCTCATCAATGGCTCAGGGTTTAAGCAGCTGTTAAACAAACTCCAGTTCATATGACTGGTAAAGTAAGCACTACTTAGACAGTAAGTTCCACACTGAGTCTTTGACATAGAGATAACAGAGTAATTTAGGACAACGAACAAGCCAGGGATATGTTCCATCTGTGGTCTAGACACCTTTCAGCACAGACTAAAATGTACTTGAAGGACTCGTGCCAAACAATAAATATGGTAATAAGGGAGGGGCATTCTTTTAAATGAAATTATAGCCTTCATGACCATTGATGTAATCTTTAAATTACACTTAGGAACATCATTTTTAGCTCGGAGTAGCAAAGTTGAACTGAGACTTTGGCCATCTTCATAATCAATGTGCACAACAACCATGTGAAATGATTCAGAGGATCATGTTGCAGAATTAGGTACATTTTTTTTGAAAGGAGTGGTTTTTCCTTTCTCCCCCTTAGAAAATGTAAAACTGGAGACTGCTCAGCAGCCCCTTCAGCGATCTGAGCAACTTCGTAATGGTTTGGCCATCGCTAGACAGACTGCGCAAGCCTCCCGACGGTTCAGCAGACAATGGTCAACATGGCGGTGCTGTGAAAGCAATACGCGTTCAGTAGAAACCATACTTGGATCTTGTATTTTGATCTCTTCTCAGCCTAGCCATCTATGGGATGATCCTCTGAATACATTACTTGAGATATTCAACACTGTTACTCCACAGGCTTTGTGTTAGATGATTTTGCCCAACTGTAGACTAATGTGAGCGTTCTGAGCAAGGTCAAGGTGGGCTAGGCTCAGCTAAGATGTTCTGTAGGTTAGGTATATTACAAGCATTTTCAACTTACAGCATTTGCAACTCCATCATAAGTCAAGGAGATATGTAAAAGTATTTTCTATGAAGTTTGTGCAAGTAAATTTATTGATTATGTTTAAGGCTAGCTAGGCAGCTACTAGCTGTCTTTTAAGAAGACAGAAATAGCTTTTTGTGTGTGAACCATAGAATTTTGGGCTTAATAACTGTGAGGATTTCACTTCTATGAATACAAATAAAATGGACTACCTATTGCAGTAAAGTCAACATATTGATCTTTAGAGGAAAATGAGGAGAAAAAAGGCTAGACAGTCTAGATGAGTCAAATTTTAGAAGTTTGAAGCAAAGGAGAAAATACTCCTGCATAAAAATAGAAACTGATGGAGAATATATGCAAATTTTTAGATCTTTCATGCTTAAGTCACTATTAATTACATTCTTTAAGGTATTATATTTATATCTTTCTTGTTTCTATTATTCACACTTTGTATATTATGGCCTGGGTAATTTATATATTTACCAATTAGGATGTTGGCATAAACCCAGACCATTTTCTGAGGGAAATATTGACCTTGTCTTCAGGTACTCACTTTGATAAATTCTATGGGGAATTAAAAAGTAATCTGTTCAGATACAAGTCAATTTGTCTTCTTAATTAAAAAAAAAATGAACTCGTGTCCTTTAAATCTTACCACCCTTTAAGTTCAACATCAAGGACAAGAGATCTGTTCTTAATTAAAACCATAAAAAAATTGTGTTGCAGGCACTTGCTAGAAAATACAACCCAAAACGTGCTGCTGCTGTAACCTTAACAAAAGTTCGATAATGCTCATGGAGTGTTTCTTGCAGGATAAATAATGTATTAAAATTTCAAAATGTTAAATTAAAAAACATTAAATTTTATCTTTGTATAAAAGTGGTTCACCAGAGATCAGTGAACCTAGTAGACTACACTTGCCTTTTTTTTTTTAAGTTTATGGATTTATTTTGAGAGAGATTGAGAGATTGAGCATGAGTTGGGGAGGGGCAGAGAGAGGTGAGAGAGAAGTCCAAGCAGGCTCTGCATTGTCAGCAAGAGCCCGATGTGGGGCTTGAACTCACGAAACTATGAGATCATGACCTGAATCGAAATCAAGAGTCGGGTGCTTAACCAACCGAGTCACCCGGGAGCCCCTGGCTACACTGGTCTTTTGATGACTCACACGTCCAGTTTTTACTAGAGAATTTTCCATTGCCATTATGCCACACGAAACTGCATTTTTACGTGTAGCTGTTCCTAAGGACATTGACCATAATATAACATTACTTTGGTATTGTGAGAATCCACAGGAGAAATCTCTCTTACAATGCCATATTGTAAGTACTTACTTACTTTTCTAAAGAAGAAAAACCTATGAAAAAGCATGGTTCAATCTTAAAAATGATATTCTTATTCTTTCTTTGCACTACTTGGAAGCTTACAGCCAAATCAGAATCCTGTTTCCACATATGTATAAATTAATTTTACTTCTTATATCATCTAATTTTCTATTCTAATTTACCTCTGACATGATTACCTCATGTTTCCCCTTACAATATATAATTTTGCAAACCACTTTGAATTGGTCTTGAATTTTTCTTCTAGGTTACTGCGAACTCTTTGAAGGTATAAAGTATATACCACATTGGGCGATATGGTCAAGTTAGAATTTTAGAAAAATTATTATGGTGATAACAAGAGAATCAGGTTGGGGATAAGGGCACAAGAGGACATGACAATGACAGTAAAATCTAGCAAATTAAAAAAGGAATTCATAGAGGAGAAGACAGAAGTTAGAAAACTTCATGAGACAGAAGTCTAATGTTTTGATCGCCAGTTGGGTGTGTTTATTTGAGATAAATGAAATGAAGTAAACTCTGGTGTCTGCCTTGGTAAATCTGGTGGTCGTAGGTTAGGGACACAGAAAGAGAAGCAGATATGAGAAGCACATTTTGAATTAAGGATACTATGGAATATGTTGGTAAATACATTCATTAGAAAGTTGGAGATACAGAGTAAGCAAACAGGGGAGAGGCATACAAGTATTTATACAGAGATGTATACATCTGAGCACCTCAGTGTACCACTTAGCACCACAGACTGACAGTTGAAGTTGTTTGTTTGTTTATTTATGCGAAGTTGTTTATTTTTTGTTTAAATTCCAGTTAATATACCGTGTAATACTGGTTTCAGGTGTACAATTTAGTGATGCAACACTTGTACATGGTACCCGGTGCTCACCCTAAGTTTATCCCTTGATCCCCATCACCTAACCCATCCTTCACCCACGGCTTCTCTGGTAACCAACACTTTGTTCTCTATAGTTAAGAGTCTGTTTCTTGGTCTTCCACTCTTTTTCCCCTCTATGATCATTTGTTTTGTTTCTTAAATTTCACAAGTGAGTGAAATTATATGGTAGTTGTCTTTCTCTGACTGACTTATTTTGCTTAGCCATTAAACTCTCTAGCTCCAACCATGTCATTACAAATGGCAACATTTCATTCTTTTTTATGGCTGAGTAATATTCCGTCATATGTATATGTGTGGATATATATATATGTATATATATATACATCACACACACCACATCTTCTCAACCCATTCATCAGTTGAAGTCAATGGATGTTTGACTTCCCAAGTTTGGGTATTGTTGATAATGATGCTATAAACATTGGGGTGCATGTATCCTTTCAAATTAGTATTTTTGTATACTTTGGGTAAATACCTATTAGTGCAATTTCTGGATAATAGGGTAACTCTATTTTTAACTGTCTGAGGAACCTCCATCCTGTTTTCCAGAGTGGCTGCACCAGTTTGCATTCCCACCAGCAATGCAAAAGAGGTCCTCTTTCTCCGCATCCTGTTGTTTTCTATGTTAATTTTAGCCATCCATACAGGTGTGAGATGATATCTCATTGTAGTTTTGATTTGAATTTCCCTGATGATGAGTGATGTTGAGCATCTTTTCATGTGTCTGTTGGCCATCTGGATGTCTTTGGAAAAATGTCTACTCACGTCTTCTGCCCATTTTTTAACTGGATTATTTGTTTTTTGGTGTTGAGTTTTATAAGTTCTTTATATATTAACCCTTTATCAGATATGTCACTTACAAATATCTTCTCTCATTCTATAGCTTGCCTTTCAATTTTGTTGATGGTTTCCTTCACTGTCCAGAAGGTTTTTGTTTTCATGAAGTCCCAATAGTTTACTCCTGCTTTTGTTTCCTTTGCCTCAGAAGATGTCGGTGGTGAGAATTTTTGATACAGAAGATACTGCCCATGGAGAATGAGTAGAATTAAAACTAGTGGTGTACTATGCTTTGGTGAAAATTGATAATTAAGGGATTCTCAGACAAAGTACACTTTGTAATGAAAAAAAAAAAAAAAGACCAAAGAAAGAAAATCTAGACAAAATTAGGCTTCAAGAAGTAAAGGGTTAAAAAAATTGTCACCTAGTAGACAAAAGTTCAAATAGGAGGAAAGACGGACGGTGTCTGTTTTGTTACTAGAAGATGGTGTGGGTGGCCTGGACTGCACTTCCATGAATTGGTGAGGAGGAAAGACAGATTCCATGAATTTGGAGGCTAACTAGGCACTCGGTTCATTTGTTTACAGAACCACTGTAAGACATTTACAAGACTGGACAGAGATCAACATAAATAAGAAAACCTCTGGGCAGCATAACATGAAAAGAAATACAAAATTCCCCCAATAAGATCTTGTTGAATCCACTGTAAAAATTAAGAAAAATCTTAAGATCCCTTTAAAGCATAATCTCATGGTACTTATTAATCAAAAGCTGCATGTGGTAGGTCAAAGGAGACAAACGGCTTTAATTTATTTGAAGAAGACGTTAGAGAAATTAACCATTTTCCTCTCATAAAAATTCTGAGTAAATCTGAATGAACTAAGATTTGAAGGGAAATTTCTCAACAAAAAAGGGATAATTTAGTCCAAAAGCTCAATAGTTCAATTTGATATTTAAAATCAACATAACCTTTCTGCTTTTATAATATGAAATCATTGAAATAAAGTAATAGATAACAATAAAAAGAAAGGCAAACATAATTGTGCTTTCTGGAGACACTGCCACTGTCTCCAATAAAGAAGGCTTAATATCACTGGTCGCCATCTAATCTTGGGGTAAATAGTTATGTTCCTATTTTCCTGGCTAAATCTTAAGGCTTACTATCATTGTCCTCTATTATTATTCCAGTTTCATGACTTCTTTTTCCAAAGAACTTATTTTAATCATTTAACATGTAAATAGACTCTCTTGGGGAAACCCTTGTACTATAGGTTACTCTTACCTTGTTCAAAATTTAAGGTTTTATTTTACCATCTATGGTGTAATATCTTTTCACGCAAGAATATGTATGCATATGTATGGGTGAGTGGGGGTATTCTGTAATTTTAATTTCAGAAATAAAGTTAGCACAAAGAACACCCCTTTGCCAATACTGTATTAATTTCCTTAGTTTTAGCTCAAAAAGAAATTTCTTAAAATTCCCTTTTCCTCTTTAGCTCCCAGTGTGGTGCTCTAAAAATTCACATGGAGATCATTTGTGTTTGAATTTTTCTCTTCCTTCTCTATATAGAACATTTTATGACCTTCAGAGGTAAAGATATGAGCACACAGTACATAATCAGTGGTTCTATGGATTCAGGATATTTTTTTTTTACTAATTCTACTAATTAAAGCCAATATGCAAATTTGTAGAATAGATGATAGAATCAGCCAGACTTTATTAATAGCAAACTAATGTTGGTGAAGTTTGCTTACTGACTTAGAAAATAAAAAATATATATGTTGTGGTGGGGGGAGTCATTCTGGAAATGCAGACTTGGGCATTGAGAGTGTTATCACTATGATCTGATTGGCATTGGTAGAGAATTCTGTCGTCAGTTTCAAGGCCGGAAGAGGGAAGTATCTGACATAATAGTGTTTACCCTTTATACACTATACATTCTTGCTGACTTTAATAAAACAGAATATGAGAAAGATCTAAGAAATGGATTTGACAGGTCTAGGGGTGTTTTCACAAATGCATCCACTTTAATTAGGTAAGGCTTCCTCTCACTTTGTCAGCGTTACCATTTTTCTATTTGTAAGCGGCCCCGAAGATCCTTGCCCTGAGGATTCGTGGGAGTATGCTGAGCTGGGCTGTCTGGCACTTCTGTCGCCTGGATGGCAAGGGGGCAGATGCGGGGCCACACAGTGAGCCTCGTGGTCATGGGTGCGTGGGCTCGGTGTCCTACTGCCCTGGTTGTAAAGTGTATGACTTTGAGCAAGTTGCTTAAAGGCCTTGGTGCCTCAATTTCCTCACCCACAAAGTGGGATGACAGTATCCACCTTTTAGGTTTGTTGTGAAGATTAACTGATATATGATGTACATATTAATTCATATATATAAGATTAATTTATGTAATATTATGTGCACCTACACATACATAGTTTTAAATAAGCCTTCAATAAGCACTGATAGATTACTCTAAATATTGTTGATTCAATCTAAGCTCAGATCTTTGATAGTGATGTAAATGAAAGACTAATAAAATATCTGGTGCTCTAAAAAGATAATCAATCCTTTGCCAACTTCCCCAGGCATTGCTTGTTTGGTGACCACGGTCCCATTGTACATTTCTCATGAAAGCCTTGTGATACATGCTGTCCCTTAAGATTTGAATGTTTACAAGTGATTTACTATATGTTCACAGATGCATGACCACTTGACCAGATATAAAATCTTAGCAATGCATTCTTTCCTTGAGTTCCTTGAAATATTTGTTTTCTATTTTCTTTCTTTGTAAGTTACTCTCAAGGTAACACCAACTTTACTCTTTCTGAATGACCTCATGATACCATGAAGCCTAAAGGATTTTTATTTTTGCTATATATTTTAAAGTCCAATCATTTTATTAAGATCAGTCTTGGAATTAATCTTTCCTGGTGAAATTTTTTGAAATGCGTATGATGCCCTCTGGGCATAAATTGCGGCATTTATTTCCTAGAAATTATCTTAGACTGTAGGTATGTATAGTTTTTTTTTCATTCTAAAAGTTCCTTGGACCCCTTTGCAGTACATTTCTACCCCACCATGCCCAGACTTAGGAAACTACTGTCACTACATTTCTGCCTTTTCTCAAGTTTCGTATAAATGTAATTATAAAGTATGTGGCATTTTGTACTTGACTTCATTTAACACAAATGTTTTTAAGATTCATTGATTTTACATAATAAGAGTGTAAGACAAAACGGACCAGATAATATCAAGGAACGTGAAAGGTTATAAAGAAAATAAAACAAGCTGAAAATTAGAGAATGTCTTTCTTACCACAGGAAAGACTGGGGTCTGCTTTACACTAGAGAGTTACAAAAACCTCTCTGAAGTAGGGACATTTAAGTAGAGGCATAAATAAGTAGCGGAACGCCAAGTGAAAAACTGAGAACAGAATATTCCAGACAAAAGTAACAATACCCATAAAGACTATGAGTCAAGAACAAGGAATACAAAGCAGGCTACAGTGGCCTGAGTATCTAATCAAAGAGTGGAGGCACAATTAGTGGGAAATGTAATTCGAGCAGGAGACAAAGGCTTAGGAGAGGCATAAGAGCCTATGGTATGGAATTTGGCTTTTAATGGATTGCAGCTGGAACATTTTAAGTGCGAGAAGAGGAAGGATCAAATTTATGTTTTAGAAAATCAATCAAGAATGGAAGCAATAACTACAGTTAGGCGACTCGTGAAATTACCAAGGCACAGTTGACGGTGGTTTGGACTGGGATGGTAAGGTAAATTTTTTTTAACTTTATTTATTTTAACAGAAAGAGAGAATCCCAAGTAGGGATCAGCACAGAGCCTGATATGGGGGTCAAGCCCATGACCCTGGGATCATAACCTGAGCTGAAATTGAGAGTTGGACGCTCAACTGACTGAGTCACACTCAGGTGCCCAGTAGGGTAATTTGAAGATAGAGTGGACAGTGCTTTCTGATGTATTAGATTTGGAGAGAAAAAAAAAAAAAAAAAAAGCCAGGAATTAAGATATCTTCTAGGTTTTGGCTTGGGCAACCTTGTGGATGAGAATAGAGAACAGTCAAGGGGAGAAACACTTGTTTCCTTTGGGCCATGTTAGTTTGACACCCAAGTTAAAAAAAAAAAAAAAGAAAACCATGTACTCTTTATAGAATATTAGTATTCACCATCTGGGTAAATTGTGCATTATACATGCTACTTTGCTGTAATAGATCTGAATTAGAAGTACAAGGTATGTGCGTTGGTTGTCTGAGCCTAAATCCAGTTCCAGCCCTCAACATCTTGAGTTGTTCCAAGACAACTCGAGAAAGTAAATGTCTGGATTTGTTTTCAATTTCTACGGTAAGTGTTGTCCCTTTCGCTGAACAAGACTCACGAGAGGGGAAAATATCCAACCAGGGTAAAGAGATCTTGATTTAGGGCAAATGACCAGTGTCCTTCAGAATTGTGGGTGACACTAATGTCTCCTTTAGCTTTCTTGAACACGCATTTACTTTTCAGATTTATCTTGGACAATTTGATGCTACATGCTGTTAACAAAACAAAACAAATAACAATATCAAAACAGGAGTAACCATAAATGATTCCCTTGAAGGTATCTCCATTGGGATGAGACATAAGTTCTTCATTCATTAGCAGGATAATTCTAAATTAAGGAGTTAGGCTTCTATTATGCTTTTACTTATTTATTTTGAGAGAGAGAGAGAGAGAACGAGCACAAGCAGGGGAGGGGCAGGGCGAAGGGGACAGAGAATCCCAAGCAGGCTCCACACTGTCAGTGCAGACCCCAATGAGGGGCTCACTGATTCATGAACCATGAGATCACGACCTGAGCCAAAATTAAGAGTTGGATGCTTACCCAAGTGAGTTACCCAGGCACCCCATGAGTTAGGTCTTTAAAATTTAGTCTAACAGAGGGAAACTTGCTCACTTTGATAAAGAATATTTTTAATATTTATAGCTAATATTATACTTAATAGTGGGAAAGTAGGTGCTTTCCCACCAAGAATAGGAACAAGGGAAGGATGTTCCCCTCACCATTCCTCTCAACACTGCACTAGCTAATGCAGGAAGACAAAAACAAAAACCAAAACCAAAAAAAAAGGAAACAAATGTATACACACTGGGAAGGAAAAAAATATCTTTGTTCATTAGATAACATGGTTAGACACAGAAAAATGCCAAAGAATCAGTAAGAACAACAAACCATGGGAATAAATAAGTGATTATACCAAGGATGCAGGATATAAGATGACTATCTAAAAGTGAATTGCTTTCCCATATAACAGCCGTGAAAAACTGGAGTTCAAAATTACAAACAATACCATTCACATTAGAACCAAAAAACTGAAATACTTAGGTAAATATAACAAAATACGTGTAAGATCTATGAGGCAAACTATAAAAGTCTGATGAAATAAAAGAGGATTTAAACAAGTGGACAGATACTTCGTGTTAATAGATTAAAGAAACTCACTATTATTAAGATGCCAGCATTCTCAACTTGATATATAGATTCGACACAATCCTGATCAAAATCTCAGCAAGTTGTTTTGTGGGTTTCATCAAACTGATTCTAGCTTATAAGGAAAAACAAAAGAATAAAAATAGCCAACAGCATACTGAGGACAGAAGAGCAAAGTCAAAGGAATGCAATGACACCACCTGGCTTCAAGACACACTGTAACATTGGAATAGTAAAATAATGTGCTATTAGGGAAATAATAGATATTGCATGCATTTGTTTGACACTATATTTGGTGATATATATTCCCTCAAAGTAATTAAAATTGTTATTATTCTTATAAGTAAAAAATAATCTTCAAGAATGACTATATAGAATTGGGGTCCATATGAAAAATACAGGGTCAATGCGTTTGTCTAATGAAGAACGAAAAAGAAAATCAAAATCTCTCATTAGAGACGAAAATGTTTCAAAGCTCATTTACATAGACATACAGAAAATTTTCATCATAATCACAGTGTTGTGTTTTCTGACAAGTTGATTCTATAACGTTAGACTTTATACTGCTTTGGGAAACAATGTCAAATATGCCTTACAAGAAATTGCTGAACTTGAGTCCTTCGTAATAGTTTATCAAATGTCATTTTTTCCCACCTAACAGTATCTATTCACAGGTCTACAATCAACGAATAAAAAGTGACTTTAATGTACATTTGCAATGTACACCAGACTGTTTTGAACAGCCCTGGGCTCTCACCAATTTTCTGTTGCACCTGGTAGAAATGCAATATAAACAAATAATGGAAGATTCAATAAGGCATAAATATGCTAAGAAACAAAGTTTTTTCAGGCTTCAAGTCCAAGTCCAAATTTTCCTTTGCTTGTTAATCTACAGAAACCTAGACATTGAATTTTAGAAAACAATCATATAAAGTAATAATTAGAGTACCAGCCAACTAGGCAGATCTTAAACCATTTGGGTCTCATACGTCCTCACACCCCTGAAACTTATTGAGATTCCCAAAGAGTTCTTTTTTCATTTGTTTTGTGACATTTAACATATGAGAAATTATAATATCTTAGATTCATAAACTTATTTTAAAATAACAGTAATGGACTCATTTATTATTTATATAAATACATTTCTGAAATAAAAATATTTAAAGAAAAATGGCACCATTTTACATTTTGCAAGTCTCTTTTTTGTTTGGCTAATTGGAAGAGAGCTGGAGCCTTACATCTGTTTCTACATTCACCCTATTTGAATTTCATACCTCCAAAAGTCTGTGAAAAATTCATTGCACACTCATTTAAGAATGAGAGGGAAAAAGGCAAGTAATGTCCTTTTATTTTCATGAATAGTTTTGACTTCACTAACCCCGATGGAAATTTAATGGATAGCCAAAGATTCCCAGACCAAACAGTGTGAACCACAGAACTAAGTTTTATTGAATATTTATAGTATCCCACCTTCCCCCACCACAAAATTAACACTAAATTATACGTTAAGTGCAACACGTCCAAGCTTCACATGCAAAGTTACGCTGACAAGTTTTCTGGGTTACTATTCGCCTAAGTTACTTAAGCAAATAGTTTAAAACTCTGCCATAATACCATAAAAGGGCTGATTTTCATAATGTAAAATATGGAGCCATGACACTAGAAGGTTAAATGAAATAACTTTAATCTAAACCATGACCACAAACAACAATAATGATAGTAACACTCAGATGTGTGTGGCTTTATGTAAGAAAGAAGTAATAGGAAAATTAGAAATGAAAAAAAAAAACACGTGAGAAGGTCAATGACCATAATCCACTGGGTTTTATCCCACATGACGTCATAGCCCATCTCACTTGTGACTGTTCTCTTACACTTGCAAAGGTTTATGGTGAGTTGAGAGGTATAATATGAATTTTATATGTTTTTACATATAAAACAGTAATTTCTGAGAGAACCTAATGAGCATGCTTGAGAAATGGAATCTGCAAGTTCAAACAAAGAGTATACCATCATTCTAAATGTATGAGAAATATAAACATGGAAGGATGGTTGCTTGGAGGTCATAAAGTTTGTCTACAAAAGTGTTAGGACCAACTCTAGATCTTTGACTCCAAATCCAATCAATTATCTATTCACTAATGTCTATTTCTAGTTTTTGCAACATTCCGTTGCCTCATATGGTCAGTGTTTAGTATTTCTGTCTTTATACACACACCACACACACACACACACACACACACACGCGCGCGCACACACACACACACACACACACACACGATCCATGACTCTGGGAAACTTATATGAAGGAAGTCTTACTTACTAGAAAATGATGTTCCAACATTTTTCAAATTTGCAGGGCATGAAACAAATCAGGAAAGAGGTCACTTTGCTATCATATAAATACAGAATGAATGACCCTTACATTCTGTATTCAGTTTGAATTAAAAGCACATTTGGCAGGCTTCCAAAGTTTGAGAATGCCATTTATTTGGTATGTTGCCATACATTTATTACCCTACTCAATAAATAAAAATCCAAGATAAGATTGTCATTGTAATATATCAATGACAGCATAAAAATAGAGGAATCAAAAAGGAAATATCTTTGTGGCATGATTTTAGGAGGTCTAATAGGAAAGATATTTTGAATCTTCTTCTCAAATGTTTTTTTTTTTACAAGTGGAAAAACTGAGACACAAATAAAATGCAGAAGTTAAAAGAGTGATATTTATTATTTTTTAAAAATATTTTTTAATGTTTAGTTTTGAGAGAGAGAGTGTGTGAGCAGGGGAGGGGCAGAGAGAGAGGAAGACACAGAATCTAAAGCAGGCCCCAGGCTCTGAGCTGTCAGCAAAGAGCCCGATGTGGGGCTGGAACCCACGAACCCTGAGCCAAAGTGAGACGCTGAACTGAGCCACCCAGACACCCCAATAGTTATTTAAATGGATACAAATGTGACTTTTCACGATTATTGACATATGGCTGTATGACAGCACATTGAGATTTCTTGTAAAAATTCTGTGAAATAATTCAACTCATTTAATTTTTTATTATACAGTTCGATAGGTAACAAGCACCAGTCTGATTCTAAGAAAAATTCACATTCTAATTCCATAAAAATTATATGATGTGATGCGTTCTTATTTAGAATTAACAAGGTGTTTTTGCATTTACTGTCAGAGCAACTCTTTGGAACCTCAATTCTAGGAATGCATGACATCACATTTCATTGTATGTAGATCATGCTTTTGTTAGTACTGAAAGTGTTCACTCAATGGATGTTAAGTATTTGGTAATAGAGAACTGCTGGGTCAGTAAGATGTAATTAAGCACCACGGGAAGGTTTCATATGAAGTTTATAGGGCACCCGGGGCAGCAGTGATGTCTTCAATACGTATTTACTATCTTGCACCCTGAGACAGTCATAGCATGAGCACGTTTCTGTATGGATGAATGAAGTTGTCGACCCACAGAATTTAGCCAAAATGGTGGACCACTTCACGAGCATTGGTTCTGCTTTACTAGTAACAGTTCACTTAATTTTCACATAATGTTGAATCCAGGTCTGAACTATCTCAATGATGAAACAGATATATGCTGAATTCATACCTGCCCTCCATCACAACACACCAAGACAAAATCCAAAGAATCCCAGATAAAAAATAATCCGACTTTCTTGGTTCAGAGTATCCACTGTTGTTAAATCTGAATGAAAACTTACTAGGAAGACATTCGAAATATCATATATTGTGTTAAAATGCATACTCGGTATTTTATTGTAATGCTATTTCTTTACTTCTGCAAGAATAAGATTGTTACTCATGGCTCAAAAATCAAAAGCATATTGGCATTTTATATGAAAAATTTTATATGAAAAATAATTGTGACTGGCACATAATCCTCTGTAAAGTACAGGGGATAGATAGATCATATTTCATCATAACATTATACCGGTGTGAAATGTATAGAGAATTTCAAACCAGTAGAAGAAGTCAAATAATACCTTTACCGAGGATGGTAATTGGAGTCTTTTTTTTTTTTTTTTTGCTAAAGGTTTGAAAATAATAGCAGTCAATTCTAATTCTATGATATTTATCATCCTCTCTTCTAGAAATTACTTTGAAAATAGTGATACTAGTGATTATATATTTATAAATATAAATATAAATATAAATATAAATATAAATATATATATATATATATATTCGTGATTCAAAGACTGAAAAATGCATTTCTGCATACCCTGGTGTATATTTACATTATTGCCAGAATAAAGTACATTTCATTCTATTACATAACACGAACTAAACTCAACTCCAAGGTTTTGTTCACTATGCTGAATTTTAATGATGGTGCAAAGCTGTGTTTTTACTCCAGCTGGGTGAAAGTCCATGGGCACATTAATCTACGCATAAATGGCAGTATCCCTTCCGCTTTATTCTAACTGAGAGCTCTAAATTCACACCGGCCGCACTCATTGCGTTCAGGCCCAAATGTGTCAATCAGTCCTAACTGAATTATCTACATAAAGCACAGCTGACAAACCAGGCATTATTGTAAATTTAAAAAGCAATAGGGACCAATGTCAGGGCCACAATGATGACATAAATAAGGTGACAGGCTGCTAACTCTTTCTACTTTTATATCTTCTTTATATTTTATACCTCTCTTTTACAACTGCTTCAATACCAGGACACTATGACCCCATTAGGTTCTGAAAACATGTTCATAAGGCAGACTTCATACCTTGAGCCAAGCTTCTAGGTCTGTTTCTCTAATACCTCTATGATTAGAATACCACAGACATTTTATGCTTGAGTGCAACTGAATGATGAGGTATAAATGTTCAAAATAATGTGGCAGACTGAAGCATGACCATCACTGCCTTTCTTCCGAGTTTTACGACCAGTCTGGTGGTTTCCCACTGCCACAGTATGAGCACCGGTAAAGCAAAGTTTGATTTTCTCTCCTTAAGAGAATGTATCTGGGTTAGTGGTCCAGAAGTATCACATCATAAATTAATTTAGGTAGATATCTTTTTTCGTTCAGTATCCAAGGTGTTTAACAGACACATTGCAATGGATGATTATTTGCTTTATCTGTTGAATGACTCATTTGATGATAACCACGTGTGTTTGCTTTCTGTACAACAACACAAATATCAGCTGGGTGACTTAGTATTGCCATATTATCCAAGTAAGTAATAGCTACTTACTAGTTGGAGACATGTCTTTTGAAATTTAAATCCTCACTCAAATTTAATCAACATCTGGGCAAAAGCCAAATTTAACTCATGAAAACAAAAGATGCGAAACATAATTTAATCAAAATCTCCTGGCAATCCTTCTCTTGATTTACTACCTCTGAGATAAGCCAGTACTCTGGCCACTGACCACAATCACAGGTCTGGCCATGGGAATTAATGGAAACCTCAAAAGAAAAAAAAAAAGCAATTATATTTACAGAAATGGATGTTGAGGAGTCAGGATAAGGCAATGACTAGTTCTGGTCCAACAGGTTAAGGCAAAGGTTAGCATCTCTAGAATTAAAAAAGTATAGATCAATCACTCCAGCATTAGCTGCTGTTTCTAAAAACTAAAAGTGTAAAAGCTTATGTAGGCACCTGTATATATACATATTAATTTTAAAGGGAACCTGAAAAAGTTTTTTGATGTTTATTTATTTTTGAGAGAGAGAGAGAGAGAGAGAGACAGACAGACAGACAGACAGAATGTGAGTGGGGGAGGGACAGAGAAAGAGGGAGACATAGAATCCAAAGCAGGCTCCAGGTTCCCAGCTTCAGCATGGGGCTTGAACTCACAAACTGAGATCATGACCTGAGCCAAAGTCGGAGGCTCAACTGACTAAGACACCCAGCCACCCCAAAGTGAACTTTTAATTGAAGTATAACGTACACATAGAAAAATAAATACATGAATCACATCAGTATAGCCTGAAGAATTTCACCAAAAATGCACCCAGGTAATTAGGACTCAGATCAAGAAATTAAACATTATCATCGCTCCAGAAACTGTGTGCCCTTTCAAAGTCACCAATTCCTGAAGAGTAACCATAATCTTGATTTCTAAGATGTAATTTCTAAGACAGTTAGTCTTGTGCATGCTGTATTTCCAAATTCAAGGGTATTAGGGGGGGACTCCATTTTATATGATATTGATATGTCAACTAATTTAGTGCCACTAGTGTGATTACTGGAGGGATTGATCGATAAATCCTAACGCTTCAAAAAGTTGTAGAGCTACAAAAAAAACCCACTTTAAACAAAACTAATGATTCCACTGATGAATAACATATATTACAACACATTTGGAGGAACATAAGAGGAAAAAAATCTCCAATCCTCCTTCCAATTAATGTCCCAGATATTAATATCATTTGTCTTGAATTGATTGAGAACTAGTGTTATAAAGTCAGACATGATTTCAATTATTGACTCCCTCACTTAAGATTAAATAAACATCAATTTTTATATTCTTCTTTCAAAATAGAGATTATAACAGAACTTAATTCACAATGTTTTACAGAATTTAAAGTGAGACATAATGTCAAGGATAGTTAGCTCTAATCCTGGGACATAATAAGTTCCCAATAAATTATAAATATAATCCATACCCTTTGATTACACTGTCATTTCAAGGAAGCCATCCTAATAATATAATGTAAAATAGAGGAAAACTTTATGTGCAAAACCATCACGGTAATGATATTTGTAGAAAAAATTAGATACATTAGATGCATATTTATTCAGAATTAAAAAGAAAATGGACTGGAAAAACACACCCTAAATTTGCAAAACATTTTATGAAAATATTACTGTATAAAAATGGTTTGAATAGAATTTTCTTCCTCCCTATAATATTACAATATTGAGCAAATATTGAAAGATATATCACTTCCTGATTAACACTGACAGTCCTGACCTTTTAATTGTTCACTATTTTTATACACTATTTTGAAATGAAAGTCACTATTTTTAAATGATTGGGACCACTTGTCTTGTGGCAAAAAATGATATGCAACTTGAATGAAATTTGGACACTCTCTCCCATAAATGGTGTTGGGAAAACTGGACAACATAATGCAAAAGAGTGAAACTGGACCACTTTCTTATACCAAACACAAAAATAAATTCAAAATGGATTCAAAACCCAAATGTGAGACAAGAAACATCAAAATCCCAGAGAAGAACACAGACAAAGAACACCTCTTTGACATCAGCGGTACCAACTTCTTACTAGATATGTCCCCTGAGGCAAGGGAAACAAAAGCAAAAATAAACTACTGGGACCTCATCAAAATGAAAAGCTGCTCAGCAAAGGAAACCATCAGCACTACTAAAAGGCAACTTATGGAATGGGAGAAGATATTTGCAGATGACATATCGAATAAAGGGTTAGTATCCAAAATATATAAAGAACTTATCAAGGGGCGCCTGGGTGGCTCAGTTGGTTGAGCGACCGACTTCAGCTCAGGTCATGATCTCGCAGTTTGTGAGTTCGAGCCCTGCGTCAGGCTCTTCTGTGCTGACAGCTTGGAGCCTGGAGCCTGCTTTGGATTCTGTGTTTCCCCCTCTCTCTGCCCCTCCCCTGCTCATGCTCTCTCTCTCTCTCTCAATAATAAATAAACGCTAAAAAAAAAAAAAAAAAGAATTTATCAAACGCAACACCCAAAAAATAAACAATCCAGTTAAAAAATGGGCAGAAGACATGACTAGACATTTTCCAAAGAAAACATCCAGATGGCTAACAGACACATATAAAGATACTCAACACAACATCAGGGAAATAAATATCAAAACTACAATGAGGTACCTTAAACTTGTTAGAATGGCTAAAATTAACAACACAGGAAACAACAGGTGTTGGTGAGGATGCAGAAAAAGAGGAACGCTCTTGTACTGTTGGGGGGAATGCAAACTGGTGCAGCCATTCTGGACAACAGAATGGAGGTTCCTTAAAAAGTTAAAAATAGAACTACCTTAGGATCCAGCAATCGCACTGCTAGATATTTATCCAAAGGACACAAAAATGCTAATTTGAAAGGATATATGCACGCTGATGCTTATAGTTGCATTATCTACAGTAGCCAAATCATGGAAAGAGCCAAAATGTGTATCGACTGATGAACGGATAAAGAAGATGTAATACACATATTACTCAGCCATAGAAAAGAATGAAATCTTGCCATTTGTTACAACATGGATGGGGCTAGAGAGGACTGTGCTAAGTTAAATAAGTCAGAGAAGGATAAATACAAATTCATATGCGGAATTTAAGAAACCAAACCAGCAAGCAAAAGGAAAAAAGAGACAGAGAGACAAACCAAGAAACAGACTTATAACTATAGGGAAGGGACTGATGGTTAAGAGGGGAGGTGGGCCAGGAGATGGGTTAAATAGGAGATGGGGATTAAGGAATGCACTTGTCATGCTCAGCACTGGGTTACGTATGGAAGCGATGAATCACTAAATTCTGAACCTGAAACTAATATTATACTATATGTTAACTAACTGGGATTTAAATAAACACTTGGAATTAAAAAAAAAAGAATGTTCATTTCATCCTGGCCATGGTAACCTTAGTTATTGAGTTTCAACTCTATGCTGTATCCATCTCACAAGCAGTTCAGAAAAATATATATAGCATTACAAAAACTCTCTTATATTTTAATTATGTATTTCAGTTACTCTTTGACATATTCAGTTCAAATACATCGGTGATTCTATTCTTAAAAAAAAAAAAAATCATGTGGTCCAGGAAACAAGAAAGGGAAGAGGTAGCAGATTCTAGTTGTGACAAAGAAGTGAGTAAGACCTTTAATTTTTTATTGATAAATAAGCAGTGGCCAGAGCACTATCTACTGTTAACCAAGATGTCTGCATTTAGTTTTCGAGATTCTGACATTGACTTCTAATTTTGTGCTCATTTTTACCAAACAGCAGAACACCAACTTCAGTTGGTTCACATTTTTTTAATGGGTGAAGGATTTTAGTTTCTTAATACTTTCCTTTCTAATCCTTCACACCATTTCATCTCCTTTCTAACTCTGACAGAACTGCTGTCTAGCAGAAAGTTGTTTACCAATGGATTTTGAGAAGTGTACTGAATTATTCCTTGGATGTCCACTTTGGTCAAGCACAAAATCCAAGTGCTAATAACTAAAGTAGAACCAAACTGTGCTTTCTGTTTTTATCAGTGATTCATTCAATCTTCCAGCAAACACTGAATGACCACCATATAACACAAAGCCCTGGGCTAGAGGAATTGATAAGAGCTAAGAGAATCAACATTCTCTCTCGGCTAGCTGAGCCTTGGGCTGTTTTTATATAGGATACATAAAGCCACTGCTTAGTGATTTAATGACGCAGAGCCTAAATTACTGCCTAGATGTAAAGGCCTGCCTTCACAGTTGACTAGAAGGCCATTGGGAGGTCAATTTGGCTATTTCGGTTGTATTAATGAACAGCTTAGATACAATTCATTGCTTAGCCAGTGCATGTTATGACAAAAATAAAATTTAAAAATCCCAAAGGGTGACTCAAAGTTACGTGTTAGCTTCTCTGGGAAATACTTTAATTCTTTTAGGTCAGTCTTGCTGCCTTGTTACCCCTTATGCCTTATGTAAAGCATAATTACCTTTTCTCTTACTCCAAAATTCTTGAAACGAAAATCAAATGCATTTTTTAGCAAATGTATTCATGTGGATTTTTAAGATAGCATTTGTAGTTAACACACTAAGGTTTTCCTTATGTCAGTAACAACAACATCCAAAGAATATAATACCTTTTCAAACCACCTTGTCAAACAAAAGGGAAAATAGTGTTCTGTGTCGATTTGATAACATATATCAAATATATATGACATATATATTAACATATTTCAAAGACTTCTGTGACATTTTGATCAGATGAATTATAACTAAAAGTGGTATCTACATACCTTCCGTTCTTCTCCTTTTTTAAATTAATTTATTTATTTTGGGAGAGCGAGGGAGAGGAAGAGAGAGAGAGAGAGTGTGTGTGCTCGAGCTGAGGAGGGGCAGAGAGATGGGGAGAGAGAATCATGAGCAGATTTGCACTGTCCGCACAGAGCCCAATGCAGGGCTCGAACCCATGAACCATGAGATCATGACCTGAGTGGAAACCAAGAGTCAGATGCTTAACTGACTGAGCCAGGCAGGTGCCCTGATACTTTCCATTTAACAATACAGAGAGAGAATTTTTAGAATTGTCACATGTTAGTAGATAATTCAAGAGAGAATAGGTAAAATGATTGATAATGATATAGAGGAATTTAGGCTGGGAGAATTAGCTAATTAGGTGATTATATAAATTCTTCATGTTTTTTTCCCAATAATGATATATGGTGTATTTAATCATTCATGGTGATATACAGACAGATAAAATAAATAGATATGTACAATACTAAAAGCATGTCAAACAAAAACCAAATGATTGAAATATCCTGTTAAAGACTTAGAATCCAAACATGGAGAAAACACACCTTTCAAGAGTCAGTCAATGCTTATGTAATTTGAGACAAGTAGCAATAATGTGTCAAAATTTTCAAGACTCTATAGTAATTATAAATATTGGAAAGATTTTTCCTGTTAATTATTTTATTAGTATGATCACAAAAGTGGCATCTATAGTACACTGATCATATAGCGGAATACAAATATTTGAAATAACTTAGGTAAGTGTGGCAAGTATTAAAATGTCAACTGAGAGTCCCTCCCATGCATTTCCCATGCTTTGCATCTGTCCCCCCAGATCGCACAGCTCAATGTATCCTTGTCCTGTGTCTTGGAATACATCTCATCTAGGTTGGGTCAGGAGCTGTTGTGCCATTTTGCAGACCCGGATTTTCAAGAGCAACAGTGTGGAACTCAGGCATTCTCTGGAGCATGATGGCAACATTGGGTTTTGCTTGGCTCAGGTGAAAATACAATCACCCACAATTGCTTGTGTGAGCTGCCTGACTCCCCAGGGCTTGGGCTGGGCGTACAGGTTATTTTGATATCCCTGCATGAGGCTAGTAGGCAGTTTCTGTACTTGTGTTTCCTTCCTAGAGGAAAGGTCTAGAATTGATATGTTTTTGATGATACAGCTGGAACCAACATGACATTAATAGTAACATTTTGCATGAAAGGTATTAACAGCTATTAATTAATCCAGGGGTTGTAATCACTCTTAGATACATTAAGTAGGAATTTAGGTCAAATGTTTTAATTTTTGTAAATGCAGATATTCCAATGTCAGTCAATCTTGTGTAGTAACCTAAAAATTGTTAACAGTGCTATCTGTAAAGAGTGGCTTATATTTGTAAGGAATGAAAAAGAAGATAACATTTTACAGAGGTACTGTACTGTTTTACAGTAATGTCTTATTTTAAAACACATTTGGGGGTGCCTGGGCGGCTCAGTTAGGTAAGCATCTAACTTCAGCTCAGGTAACGATCTCACCGTTAGTGAGTTTGAGCCCCACATCAGGCTCTGTGCTGACAGCTCAGAGCCTGGAGCCTGTTTCAGATTTTGTGTCTCCCCCTCTCCCTAGCCCTCCCCCACTCACGCTCTCTTTCTCTCTCTCTCTCTTCTCTCAAGAATAAATAATAAACTTTCAAAACAAAAACAAGAACAAAAACACATTTGAACACCCAAGAGGATTCTGAGTAAAAGAAATGCCACTCATTGAACCTTTCGGAGTTTACAGTTTAGGTATCTTTTCTCTTCCATTTTTACTTGTTATTTCCTGATCTTTCTGTACAGTCGGGCAGGTCAAACTGTCTTGCTGTTGTCTGTGGAGAGAACAATCTGATTGTGGACATCCCCTTCTGTCTGTGGATATCACCATTGGGTATAATCTAGTAATGACGATGGAATGTTTACAAAGGTTCCTGTTTTATCTCAGATTAGCCCTAAGTGCTATATACAACACAATGTCCTTTTAATTAAAACCATGAATTATACATAAAAGTGATTAATATTAGCTGATAATCATGTACACATTTACATTAAATAAATGGAGCAATTACAAGGCTGAAAAACAAGGATGATGGACAGAAATCAGTGTCAGATAATGCAAGCTGAGGAACTAGATGCTGAAAAGACCATTATTCCTTGATAATTATTCATCTATTGGCTAGATAAGAGCAGAATATGTCACCTTCCAAGTCATTAAATACTTGCAGTAGGAAGAGGGGAAGAGATGGGCCTGTGTCCCTAAATTTGACAAAAACCATATTAGAAAGCTGCCGTTTCCATTTAATCTCTTTAGAATGAAAACCAGAAGGAAGCATGGGTCTTTGAAAAGGTGTGCTTTACTGGGATCGGTGAGTAGGGATGGATTTGCCTACAAAGACTTAATAGTTTTCATCAAAGAAAGGGCACATGACATACCACTGAATACTGAGGAGCAGACTGGGAAAGTTAAAAAAAAAAAAACAAAAACAACAAGTTTTTGTTGTTCTGGAACAAGTCTGCCATTGACCAGCAATGTGGTGTTGTGTGACCACAAGCCTCAGTTTCTCCATCTGTAGAGGGAGGTGTTGGGTTACGATGCTCTGTAAGGACCTCTCATCTCTAAGCTCTTCATTACGTACATCTGTGAGATACGGGTAAATCCTTATAGCGATTTGTGCTCATGCTTGGCTTCCTACCTCCCCCAGTATCAGAACAAGAATGAAATACTCACTTTCTGACCTTCTTTTTCCTCTGCACCTGCTTCCTGTATCTTGGTAGCTACACTCCCACTCTGGCTCTGCTGCTTTGTTTCTACTGAAAGGATAACTCATACTGAGGCATTAGTAGGCAAATGTGGTACCCTGCCAGATGTGCACGGATTTTTCCAAAGAAGCTCAGGTGGAAAGGCAAGGCATGACCCGTGACCCCAAGAAGTGAGGGGTCAGGGCAAGGAATTCAGGTGTCAGAAACAGATGGTGGGGAGATGTTTTCGAGAGGGAACCTTCCAGAAGACTAGTCTACTACCACAAATCCCTTTGTCCTTGTATATTGTACCTTCTCTCTCAGAGGGTGAATCAGTGTCCTCAGTTGGTTTAGCAGTGACCAACATTTATACAGTCACAAGAATGTCAATAGCAATTTTTGTAGATATAATAGTGGATGAATGGGGGAAAGCAAAAGGCTATATGAGTTGAAGCTTCATCTACTATATAAAAAAGTCAGTAGGAGAATTTTAAATTTGGTAAATATAAAACAGCAGCATTCATTACTTAGTTTAACAGAAATTTATTAACTACCTATCATGGGGACGTCTGGGTGGCTCAGTCAGTTAAGCCTCTGACCTCGGCTCAGGTCATGATCTCATGAGTTCAAGGACCACATCTGGCTCTGTGCTGACAGTGCAGAGCCTGCTTGGGATTCTCTCTCTCTCCCTCTCTCTGTCTCTGCCCTCCTTTGCTTGCTCTTTCTCTCTCTTAAAAATAAACTTTTAAATACATGCATGCATGCATGCATACGTACATACATATATACCATGGATCTGGTGTATAGGCACTGGGATCACGAGTGAATACACAGATAAATTTCTTCCCTTCATTATACTTACACACGGATATTGCAAAAAGACAGTGTCTTAGGCAGCGATAAGCACAGGAACTAATCATGTGAAACATCACTTCAGTAAGGGCCACTTGCTATTTTAGCTACAAAGTAAAGTCTTCATAGGGCTAGTAAATTCAGGGTGGAGGTCTCAAGGAGGTAAGTAGTGAGGCTGGCACATAGTATTGGGAAAATTTAGTTCAGAGGTTCTAGGTTGGGAGCATCATGGTTTCTTCAGAGAAGTCCACCTGGTATGTTTGATAAATACCACGCCTCGTATGCTTAAGGAGCAGCAAGGAAGCCACTACACTGTAGAAAAATGAGTGAAGGGGATAAATAGGTATTGAGGTCAGAGAATCAAGGGGCTCTCGGTGACTTAGGAATATCAAAAGAAACCACACACACAATCTTATGTAGCCACGAGGAAGTATTAGAATTTATATGTATAAAACCTAATGTGGAGACAGTAACTTGAGAAAGGAAAGTCCCTGGGAGTGTTCCACATTTCATTTATGATATAGAGCAACAAGAAAAGCATTCTATGCCAAGAAAGAATCTGGGACGCAAAAAATACATAATATTCATCTATTAATGAGAACAGGTATTTGGCTCCAAAACCTTGAAATAAATCCACATTGGGGCCAAATCTAATGACTCACCAATGAAAGAAAAGCTAATGATTGCAAACTGGAAAGCCCAGTCTCTAAGTATAAATAAATACAGACAGACTTCAAGTTAACATTAGCAAACAAAATCTTCCAACGTTGATCCATATTTTGTTCTCCTCTCCTTTGGGATATGTGGAAGAATTACTTTTCTCAGCCATATTTACAGATGGGTAAAAATACAGAAATAGTTCTAAGCAATGGGTCATAGGCAGAAGGGTAAGGTCTCCTGTCCAAGCTATAGTACGGAATTGCCTTCTATGTTACTCTGTCCCTGCTACCTTGACCAGAGAAACTTATCAAGGTGGGGCCTCTGTCATCTTGTGTTAGTAAGTGTCCATGATACAGTGATTTCCTCTGATGCCCAGGTTAGACATGTATCATGAAAAAAAAAAGTAAACTTTTATTCTTTTCATCTACTAAAATTTTGGGGGTTGCAAATTAATGCAGCAAACCTTGGCCTGTTCTGACTGATCAAGCAAAACAAATTGTGTGGGGTCCTATTAATTTTACATGGTCAATGTGAATGCTTTTAGAAAAGGAGATAAATGATTTTTATCCTTCAGAAAATATTATACTGTAATTCTGACTGCGAGTAACAAATGTTAATATATATCTAAGTGCCTAACAGCAGAAACAAAACACAAGCATTGATGAGTTACTACCAAATTAGTAATTCAATGTGAAATATTTCCTTATTCATTACTGATAAGATTGTAGTACTATTTCCCCCTTCTCCCTGGTGTTTAACAGCATTGGCTTTTGTAAGTTAATAATTAAAATGGACTCTTTGGATGAAACTGTGAAACATTCATAGTCTCTGGCCTCTGGAGAGCAGAATGCTACCAAAGATCTCAGAAGTAACACTTAAATACAGAAGATAACTAATCATTACTAAAGCTGGTAAAATAGAAAATCCTATAGAATTCATCATTTTCAATTTTATTTTATGAAGATTTTATTGAAGTTTTATTTTTAAGGTGGCTGCATTTGTTAATCCATACGATTTCCAAAACAAACACAGAGCAGTCTGCTCATTTGAGGCCAACATCCCACATATTTCAAAGGTTTTGAATTTAAGCAAAGATATTTACTGAATAATAAATATTCTTTTCTATTTGGGTTGACACGTGAAATAATTATCTGTAAAACCAATAAAGTCCAAGAGAACTGACTCAGGAAGAAGCTTCTCTTATTGATGCTGAGCATATTTTAAGCCCTTGTTGATGGTTATTTTCCAACAGTCCATTAGTATCCTAGAGAGGAAATGCAAATAGATTTTATGATTTAGGCCTTTGTTTCAGGAATGGACTATTTAATGGAGAAATGAAGTGTTTAAGATTACTACATGAACTATGTACTATTTAAATGTCCTCCAGATTTCTGAATGTTATAAAAAGTTTTTGTTTAGAAGTAGACTCTGGCACTTATAAGAAAGCATTATTTTTCTGTTTGAGTACTAGTTAAATTTATAGCTTTATTTAAATGGAAAGATAATTCAGAAAACTCTGATCGATTATTTATGCTTCCTCCCTTACATACCACAGAACTAACACCTATCCACTGGTACATTCATTCATTCTTTCATTTATTCATGAAAAACCAAGTATCGACCAAGTATGTGGTAAATTAAAAATAATATACCAGGTACAAGGGATACAGGAATCAAAAATGCAGTTCCTGCCCCTAAAAGAATTTACTCTTTGGGGAGTCTGAATATCAAACAGCAAAATACCAAGGTGGATGATGGCAGGGACTCTGGAGTCAGGGACATGACTGGATTTAAATTCCTCTCTGATTCATCGATTACTAGTTATGTGACTTTTGGGGAACAAGTCCTTCTCAGTGAAGTATAGATTAATCCAAACAAGAGATTATACCATAAATTAGGTAATATAAATATAATATAATAATAATCACAATGCACGTGTGTAGGTATATCTCAGAATTATCACATACTTGAATTTGATATATGCTTAATATGGCAATATGGTTTTTTAAATAGTGAGAGTTGTTACACTTGCAGGGATGATGAGGGGGCACTTTATTTAACCGGAAGCTGTGGGAAAGGGGTTGGCAAGGTGCAACCAGAGGCTGACAGTTGGGTGAAAGCGGGAAACACAAGGAGAAGTGAGAGAGCTGAGCTGGGGAGAGAAGTCAGAGGGCACGACGTGTGCAAAGGTGCAGAAAAGGGAAACAGTGGAGAGTTTAATGAGCTTTAAGTGTTTAGCATAGAGGATGTTCTTATGAAATTAGTGGGAGATGAGGCTGGAGAAATGGAAAGCGATTTGGATTTCCTTCTGAGTGATTTATCATGTATCCTGAAGATGGTAGCCATTCAACTGACATGAGTGCAATGATCAGATGTGTAATCTTTGCTTCATACTGCTAGCAGAATTGAGCCCTCTTAGTGGTTCAGGGGCGCTGAAGTGAATTAGAACACAATTTATACTTTGGTATCAGAGAATTATGCTTCAATGTCATCATACACATGGAGCCTTTGTATAAATTAGTGTACAATTAAGGATACACTTTTCACTTTAGGAAATAAGAGCTTACAATACAGCAAAATATACAATATTTATTCAGCATGTGTTTATTGAGGACTAGTCTGTGACTATGCTAGAGTCTTCAGCAATAAACACAAAAGCCTGTTTCCTTTAAAAAAAAATTTTTTTTTGATGTTTATTTATTTTTGAGAGAGACAGAGACAGAATGCGAGTGGGTTAGGGGCAGAGAGAGAGGGAGACACAGAATCCAAAGCAGGCTCCAGGTTCCGAGCCATCAGCACAGAGCCCGGTGCAGGGCTCGAACCCATGAGCTGTGCGATCATGACCTGAGCCGAAGTCGGACACTCAGCCGACTGAGCCACCCAGGTGCCCCAAGCCTGTTTTCTTCTTTAAAGGTTACAGTCTGAGTGGGTGAAACAAAAAAGAAAGTAATAAGCGTTTCATGTTTCCAGTGACTTGGCAGAAGTTTATGAAGGGAATTAGTGGTGTGGGGAAATGAATGACTGACATCTCTAGGCTGACCAATGTCAGGAAGACCAAAAGGGAGTCTAGTGCTATGGCAGATGTTAGATTACGATGGCTTGCACCCCAACAATGGCAGTGTGGATGGGGACAAGGAACAGATATGAGCCATATTCAGGGGACGATCTGACGACTCACTACATATGAGAGCAGGATTCATTGCAGGACCCTGGAGTAGGCAATTGGAAGTCAGTATTCCAAAGTAGAAGAGCTAACCACAAGAATCACATATTTTGAAAAGTTGAGATTATTTTATTTGTTTATTTTTAGGGAGAGAGAGTGCACACGCATGTGAGCAGGGTGGGGGGGGAGAGAGAGGGAGAGAGGGAGGGAGGGAGGGAGGGAGGGAGAGAGAGAGAGAGAGAGAGAGAGAGAGAGAGAATATTAAGTAGGCTTAAGAATCTTAAGCCCAATGTGGGCTTGGATCCCACGACCCTGGCATCATGACCTGAGCTGAAATCAAAGAGTTGGACACTCAACTGACTGCACCATCCAGGTGTCCCTGAATAGTTGAGATTTAGAAGTCACCTGGTGTCATGCCCACCATTGACCCCTCCTTTTCCACCATTCCATCCTATCCCAGTGAGGCTTCACCTTGGAACACCGGCATGGATATATGGTCTCAAGCCCATCCTGCCCTAAGGGGTCGTAGGTGCTTCAGATCTTTGCTCCTTACCCTTTCTCTGTGATCTATACAGTATTTCCTTACTAGGAGATTCCATAGTTGAAATAAAACAAAATATCAGATTTATCATGAAGATGGCATCACACACAAGGAAAACTACTATTAAGGCATCAAAGTACCGTGGGGGTTGAAGGCAGAGCACAAGAGATCTGAGGTTTCCCTCCCAGAACCGGAAGTGCCATCAGATGGACACTCTCCTCGGTGGATTTCAGTGGCTCTGTCTGCCACCACGGTTAGCTTTGTGGCTGCTGAAAGGCACTTTATGTGGTGATTTCTTTCTCGTGTGGAAAGTTTATCCCACCCAAAGACAAATGGGCAGTGACATTTCTTCCCAGTCGGAAGTGTATGAGCTCAGTATGAACAGCTGTGAGAACAATTGTGGGCGAAAATTTCACTTTATAGAAAACAGCCTTGATGAGTGTACATGGTCACATTGCTTTCAGACTCTATGCCCATCTGCTGGGCTGGCTGAGTGCCCGCTCACGTGTTGGTCAGACTTTAGGACATATAATGTCTCAGTCAGCAAGTTCCAGTCCCTCCTCTCCTGCCACACCACTGCCCCTTGGATGACAGATGCTCCTTTACCACGGGTTAGTTGTAAATGGTTGCATCAGATTTAAATCCCTCTTCTTACTAGCTCATCAAAAAAAAAAAAAAGAATCCAAATTTTATGGAAGCTGTATAGTATTGAAGGCCACAATATATTCCATCTGTTGCTGACTTTTATGTTTCCTGTTTATCCTATTCCCCCCAAAGATGACAGAGTGTCAGCATAGCATATCATGGCCACTTAAATGAATCAATGCATGATGACGGTTTTCATAATGAATAGCGCGTCCTTACAGGTTCCCTCTCTACACAAAGAAAATCAAATAAAATACAGTATAGGAGTTTGAAAACAATTTTCCTGATCGGAATTTATTTTATTTTTTATTTTCTTACTATTTTTTTTTTTCCTTTTTGTTTCCTTGTTCTTTTATTTCTACTTCTTACATCTCAGCCTTTTTTTCTGGGGCGGGGGGTCTCTGCTTTACTTTTATTTTAACATTACGATTCCAGTTTACTTTTCCCATTCAGTGTACTGGATTCAACCATTCTTTGGAGGTCCCTGGCCTTTTACAGTTTCCCCTCAAGTCTGAAAGCTCTCCAAATCGTGTATTCCTCTAATGATTTCCTTCTTTCTTAATTCAGCCTCCAGTTTGCCTTACCGCTGATCCTTGTTCGTCTTCCAGAAGTCTGAATCCTTGACGCTCTCAGTCCTTTTGTAAGCAATCTCCTTCTAGCTGATCATGTTTTACTAACTCAGAGAGAAACAATGATATATTCTCTTATAATTCCTTTCTTCTACTCTTTGGACTAGCTACCTTCTATCTGACACTCCGCACAGAGAATAAGGCTCATAAGGAACAAGTCAATTTCTAAACAAGTACATTTCTCTGCAGAAACACATTAATGCCCTCTCCATAAACTCATTTGCCTATGAGGCTGGTCTATGTAAATCACCTGGGGACTATGTAAGTCACTTGGGGACTGTGAGCATCACAGGAAGCTCATGCCAGAAATGCCCAAGTTTCAGAGATTTATAAGAATGCAAGAGGAAGCATGAGCATAGGTGAACTTATATTCATTACTGCTCTTTTGCTTTTCTTTCTGGCTGTGTCCTTTCTTCCTTCCAGCCCACACCACAATGGCGAAATCAAGAGAGGGACACTTGACTGAGGGGCAGTGAATATAAATATGGAACAACCGTCACCTCCCTACCCTGTCCACACTGCAAATCACCCTGGCTTCACAGAATTTTATGTAGGTTTTGAGATTGTGTTTGTGGTTGTCTCTGTTCTTCAATTAAAGAGCTAGGTAGCAAATACTTAATATATTGCAGTCACTGTTTTAATAAATGTTTATTAAGCGGATATGCTTGTGAAAGGTCATGTTCCAGCCACTGGGAAAAAGTGAGCAAAACTTTAGAGATGATGTGTCCAAAAATGTAATTAAGGTTATATTCCTGTTTAACCAATGTATTAAGTTTAATAAATCCCCTCACTGCCAAATACTGAAAATTTTATTATCTTTAGAAATTATTAAGCCCTACTAAGAATAAAAAGACTTATTTAAAAAAATTAACTAATTATTTTAAAAATTGAGGTATAACTGACATACAATGATTGTGTAAGTTTAAGGTGTATGATGCATTGGACACTAAAACTTCTTTATCCATTTATCTGACACTTCAGTTGTTCCCATATCTTGGTTATTGTGAATAATGCTGCAATCAACACATGAATATAGTTATTTGATAATCTGTTTTCATTTCCTTTGGATATATACCAAGAAGTGGGACTGCTGGGTCACATAGTAGTTGTATTAAAAAGTATTAATAATTTTAAAAAAGCTTTTTTTAATGTTTACTTATTTTTTTAAAAAGTTTTTTAACGTTTTTATTTATTTTTGAGACAGAGAGAGACAGAGCATGAACGGGGGAGGGTCAGAGACAGAGGGAGACACAGAATCTGAAACAGGCTCCAGGCTTTGAGCTGTCAGCACAGAGCCTGACGCGGGGCTCGAACTCACGGACCGCGAGATCATGACCTGAGCCGAAGTTGGACGCTTAACCGACTGAGCCACCCAGGCGCCCCAATGTTTACTTATTTTTGAGAGACAGAGAGAGACAGTATGTGAGCGGAGGAAGGGCAGAGAGAGGGAGACACAGAATCCCACGCAGACTCCGGGCTCTCAGTTGTCAGCACAGAGCCCGACACGGGTCTCAAACTCACGAACCATGAGATCAGAACCTGAGCCAAAGTTGGTGCTTAATTCACTGAGCCACCCAGGCACCCCAAAAGTCTTAATAACTTTGAGGGCTAACTATTGGTGCCAGGCTCAGTAGAATACAATGAGATGGGCTGCTATTTCAAATACCATTCTGAAGGCAACTGGAACTCAGGAAAGTTATGTGACTTGCCCACAGCTAGTAAGGGATTGGGAAAGCAGTCTTGACATAGCACCCACATAACTTTCAAACTTCTGCTTTGGTAATATAAGGGGATTTTCTTTTTTTATCTAGTTTGCGCCACTCCGGGCACAGAAAAATCTTAGTCTGTGCTAATGCAAATATTAAAATTCAATTTAAATCATTGTCATTGTAACGTGAAATGGTCCTTTGATTACGTTCCACAAGTTGTTGACGGCTTTAGTGTTTTGTCCGGAAATACTCTTCTGGCAAAAACACGCTACGTTCTCCCTCCCCCATCAGCATTCTGCATGTTGCAGCAAAAGTCAAGAGCATTTTAAGCCTATTTCAGTGGGGAGAAGAATTTCTTGAAGAAGACGTGAACTGAGAGTCAGTTCAGACAGAAAGCTGCACCCTAGGATAATTCTTACAGAATTGCATTAAGTGCTATAGCCCAAGGTATCCCAGCTCTCTTGCAGAATCTGCTGATATGTTCCTCCCTCTCCATTCCCACCCCCATATCTGGCCTAAAGAACTAACAGCTCTGTCTTGCTTAAAAGCAATAGGGCCATCTATTGCCAACACAAAGAGCCTGTTTAAAATGCCCAAGATTTCTGTATTATGATAGGGTTTAAAACAGATCAAACACTCAAGTTTGACATTATATATTAACACTTTGCTATTTGGCTTTATTTTAGTTTATCTTATTGACAATGACATTTAGATAGCACCACTATTTTGGGTACATTATCCCAAATATTGTGTCCTTTGTGAAAACACTTCTAGGAGAGGATTTTGTGGTACTGAAACTGTTCACGAGCATCATTTAGCTCGGTTTTAATTTAATTTTAAGTTAGTGCAAGTGATTTTCTTTCCCCAGCATATCTTGATGTTATATATTCTATTCATTTGGTCATTATCACATATACGGAAACATAAGTAAATGACACGAAGAGAGCATTGTATGGCCGACAGTGGGTTAGGTTTGGAATCACAGAATATGCTGGAAGGCAGAAGATACAGCATGTGGAGTTACAAGTCCCAACCTACATAGAACGTTGCATTGAATCTTGGTTCATAACAAAGTCACACCATTTTTACATCATCCATTTTGCAGACCAAGGTGAGACACAAAGTGTAGTTATTAAAGATATCAATTTACCTAAAAGCCCAAACTTCCCTATTTTTTTAAGTTAGTGTCAGGCAGAGAACCCAGGACTACATATTTTTCCAGAACGAAAATGGTATCACTTCATCTGAAATGCACAGCATAAATCTCTTTATAGAAGTTGCTCTCAAATGTAATACAAACAACATCCTTCTGCTTCTATCATGAAGACCTCAAAAGAATTGTTATATGTAATCAAACATGTGATACATAAATTTTCTTTAATTATATAATATATGTGTAATATACAATACTATATATGCATATATATGTGTAGGTGTGAAATTATGTTATTTTCATAATATTTGTCTTAGTGTTGCTGTGAGTTTATGGTCTTGGGTAAATGCTAAAAGAGTTATAAAAGCTATTTTCATAATATTTATACTTGTAATACATGTGAAATTTAAAGACGATCTCTGCAGGGATCTAATGATATACCACTATAGCCTTCAAATAAAGTAAAACTTTCAGAACAGTATTTTTAAAATGTATGACTCCCACCCTTCAGACTTGAAATATTTATACAGTAATTTCTGTGCATTTGATAGGAGAGAAAATGAAATGATTTGGTGTGCTTTAACATATACCAAACGAAATATGGCTATCCGTGTATTTTGAAGCTAAAAATTGTTGGACAGTAGCTCGTGGAAAGACAAAATGAGTTTGAGACAAAGGGTCACTTGGAAAGTGCGAGGTTGTTAAGAAGCCCATCAGAAAAGGATGAGAGATGAATTATATCGCTGTTACCTCAATGACATGGGTGGGAGGTTGGCAATATGAAGATGGGAAGTGAGATCAAGGCAAGAAGTAACGTTCTTACTGGGGATGTAAAAGTAGAGGCTATATAAACAACTGGTAGATAAATCAATATGAAAACATTCTTCCCAAGAAGCTAAAAGCTAGAGCAAGGGGCTTTTATGAAAGGAAATGCCAATGGGTCTTGCAGAGAATAAAACCTTCTGTTACATTCTACTTCATTTAGTTTAGCCTCATTACAGAATCTCGGGATGCAAAGTACTGCTCCCATTCGGAATGTCTTCTGAAAACACAAATGTGTGAATGTGTTTAAAAAAAAAAATTATCAAGAGGTATTGTATCAGTGTTCAATATATCCTAATCCAGTTTATCGCTTTAGAAGGCAGTCAGCAGAATGATTTTCATTGTCCTTGGATTTTTTTTTATATGACTCATGCTTGATTTCTGAGAACACACACACACACACACACACACACACACACACACACATCTGAGGTTTCTAGACAAAGTGCATTTTTTTAAATGTCCTAAAATATTTTACATAAAAATAGGTAATTGTTGAGATACTTGATAATTAAAACCTTTTAAGTACAATTCAACTTTAGCTGTTAAGTTTTCTACATTCAAAAAACTCAAAAATCAAAAACCAAAAAACATCCAGACACATGTTCTTCCAGTATCTCCACGAGGGAGTAAAATCTTGTCTTTAGTGTCTGCATAAACTCACAGAGCTGCCAAATGAGTTAATAACATTTTGAACGCATGGACCAATAACTGTAGAGACTGCTTCCCACTCAATCACTAAGTCACTGTTTTACACGTGTGACAGTCCTAGAGGGGGCTCTGGGGTCTCCACGGAATTTGGATTGTGTTTTATCGTCGATAAAAATTCAACTTGCAGGGTATTCGTGAACAGCTCAGGTGTGCTTCATAACAACCGCTATAATAGTAACGTGTTTACTCCTATCAGGTATTCAGCTCAGGTCTTGGTTTTTTGTTTTATTGTTAGGAGCAGGGGAGACTGGTAGCGGTCAATACCCCTCGTAAACCCAGAGCACAGACGCAAACTGCTTGAGGAACACTATTGTAAGCCAAGCGTGGCCAGCTTAATCAACTATGTAGTAAAAAGCTGGTAACCACCTGGAAAACAGCTGGCAAACGAGTCAAATTAAATTATTAATACTGTCTCTTCCATACTGTTTCCATTACCAGAGCAGCACTGTGGCATTGAGGGCAATGTGTGGGCTTTGCATTTAGGAAAACCTGAGCTTCAAAGTAGGAAAATTAGCCTCCATGAGCCTCAAAGTTTTCAACTGTCAAATGGGGATGTGAATACCCTGTTCATGGCTTGTTTTAATGAATTAAATGAGACAGTGGATGCACAGTGCTTGGCAAACCAAATGTATCTGAAAACTAGCAGGGAACTGCATGACCTTTTTTAATCTGGATCATTCAAAATAAAGCAGCGGCTTGATTTTTCGTTGTGTATCCCTGCCCATCTTTGTAATCCTGGAGGCTAAGCATCTTCATAAAATACTAACGACCCCCAAAACTTATGCCATAAAATTTGGACTTATCTTATGTAGGATTCCTTTATGGAGTCAAGCATGAAAGTGAAAAGTGCTTTGACGGCCTTTTCCCGTTTAATTCTTCAGACACAGAAACCAGAAAGATTCACAACCATGTTATGTTAATGACCACACTTTCAAAATGCCCCTAGAACCACAATAAATAACCTATGACATCCATAACCATTTTGTGACTCATTGTTCATAACCAAAGGACTTCCCTGACATTTATACACTCTGTTAAACCACCCGTATCTGTGTAAAATTTTTTAAAAAGGCATTAGCAGGTATGTTTTATACTAATCAGACCAAGGCTATTCAAACTTATGACCCAAAGCCTGTTGAAAGACTCAGTTCTTAGAACAGGCTGTTATTCAATTATGGAGAAACCTGCCTTTTACAGCACATTAATTAACTATAAAATTATGAACTTTCTCTATATATCTATGTCCTGACACCGCAAAATGATATTAGTTGAAATGTTGTTTTTATATGCTTTAGTAACTTAATACATTTAAGGGTGGCATAAACATCTCTTGACAATCTTTTTTTTTTTTTTTTTGTGATAGACACTGTCATTTAATTGCATTTGGTGGTTTATGAACTATAATCATCTGACTCTTTAACCTTCGGAGTCTTGCAGTGTAAGCATCCGTGAGCAGAAAATGCACCTTACGCTTTCCAGGAGGCTAAAGAGTGTACACCCTCCATCCAAGCCCTCTGGTAAGGAGAGAGAACCACAGCGAGGACAGGAGCTGCATTCCAGCGAGATGGTTTCAGGCTCTTAGTTCTCAACGTTACCTGATCCTTTGAATTCATTATTAAAATACAAGTAAATCCAGGAGGGCTAACACCTTAATCTGTTCTCAGCCCACAACTGGACTGAAGCACAGGGCTGATCAGAAATCTGCACTGCCAGCCAGAGTAGGGCATTACTACAGAAAAGCAGGAGTAAGACACAAATATCCCTACTGACCTTCTCGAATCTGCTTCAGTTTGAATTTGTTTCAGTTGTACCCCTGTGAGATAACAGAAAAGGAAATAATTCAGTGTGCAGATGCTTACAGGGCTCTTTCACACCCCTGGGAAACTTAAGTTGAATGAAAATAATGTCAACATTGTGATTTTATAAAAACCATAACTCATTTTAAATATATCTTGAACGTTAGAAAGTATTACATATCATTAACACATGGAGGTGTTTGTACATAAGCCAACATAAATTTGACTAGAGTGCTATCCTGCTAAAGCCCTTGGGAGAAATCCCAACCATCTGATAATAATAATGCATCTCTCACAGAAGTGTCTCTGGAAAAGGGACAAACATTGGAAATCACGAACAATGGGACTTGTGATGAGCACTGGGTGTTGTGTGTGATGATGAATCACGAAATTCTATGCCTGAAACCAACAGGGCACCACATACTAACTAACTAGAATTTACATGAAAAGTTGAAACATTGAAAACTAAATAAATAAAATCCTAAAGACAAAATACATAAACAAAATAATAAAATAAAATAAAATAAAATAAAATAAAATAAAATAAAATAAGAACAACAGACTACCTGATAATGGCATCTGATAACGGCAAGTTGAAATTAAAGGCTAACGTCAGGGTACGAATGATACAAATATTAATGTTACAGAAGCATAAAACACATGTCAGCTGAAGGAGACAAAATATACTGATGACGGGACTCTGCTGGCTTATACAAAAGGCAAGAAGCGATGCCCAGAGATGCTGTCTGAGACTGTGGTGTGAACCTGAGATTTTCACAGGGCACATGCTTCCTTGCCCTTGAATAAAGACAGAGTTGCCATAGCCAAAAGTCAGTGTAAATGCGATTTATAAAATAAAATCTGTATGTTCAATTAGAATCATGCTCGTAACAGAACTTCAAAATGGCAAATGAAGCTTACAGGCATTTTGGCATGTTCATATACTGACACCTTGAAAATGTGCTTTAATTATGCCAAAGTTGTGCAGGGAAAGGAGGAAGCTGAGGAAAGGTGGATAAGGCAGTCTACAAGAACCTACCCCCAAATTAGAAACCACTGAACTCCACTATCTACTAAAGCACCCGTCCCCAAACATCAGTATAAGCCTAGCTACCTGCTAACAATCAGCTAGAGAGCTTGGTGATTACAATTTCTTATTTATCCAGTCTAATGAGAGATCAAACAGTCGGCTTCTTTGAAATGTTCCCCGGGACATTCTGATGTTCACAGGAACTGGAACCACTAGACCAGACTCTTCAGACTTGATTGGCCAGAGCCAGCTCTGGCCGCAACCAGGTCTCTGCAGCTCTCTGGCTGGTTTTTCATAGTTAATGACGACTGACACATATTCTCCCTAAATCTGTATATTGGATTGCAGAATGGATGCAAAGTACAAATTCAAAGGCCACTGAGAACTCTCCCCAGCACCTCCTCATCCGTTAATAACAGCAGAAATCATCTCCCTGATCTGGTATCTTCCATTTCCTGGTCCCTGAAGGAGGGAAATCAAGTCTACGGCGGTGTGCTTTTTGCAATTTGCTCACATATTTGAAGGGTTTCTGCTCCTACTGACAGATGTATAAAATTCATTGCTTGTGAAAAGAAGGGGGAAAAAAAGAAAGGGGTAAGATTTATGTTCGAAGATGCCGCAGGGTTTAGTTACAGTAGAATGAAGATTATGCATAAAAGAAAATCCTAGAACTCTTTGTTCCTGGCATAAAACATGATGCTGTAATGATGGCCTTTCTTTTCAGAGCATTGTAAGTGTGACTGAAGAAACTCATATGTGAGACATCCACACTGCAAGCTGTCTTGATGTTGATAACTCAAACAGCTGATTTGATTTACGAACTTTGCACGTACCATTTAGTTCTGTATTTCCCGACATGATTGTGCAAATCCGATTTTAGTCTTCTTTTAAAGGTTTGAGTTTTATTATATTTAAGAAATGACTATGAGTAACGTCAATGTGGCCAGGGTAACAATGTTAAGTGGAAGCTACTGGATTAAGAGTAATCAGTAATAACATTATTGAAGGAATTCGTGTTTGAGATAAGGAAATGTATCTTCTAGGATCCTCCATGGAAACAGAAGAGGCAAGAAGATAGAGTAAGAAATTATGTGATGAATGGAAATAGATTCTTTCTGGTATTTCTGATCTGGTAATGATTCTATATGGTAATGATTCCTTTTGAAAAAATAAATGAATGTTCTAACTAATAATAATTAATAACTTTAAATCTTAGAGGCTTAAAAAACAATGACTTCTTTCTCTCTCATACCACATGTCTATGATGGGTGAACTGAGACTCCCCTCAATAGTGCTCTCACTCAGGACAATAGAACATTGGCTCTCTGGAGTGTTGCTGGTAATTACAGCAGAGAAAAAGAGAAGGCATGGTAAACTGTGCACAAAGTAAAAGCTTCTATCCTGAAATGATAGAATTTAGCTGATGTTTCACTCATCCAAGCAACTTCAAGTTGGCCAGGAAGTGTAATCTGAACCATGTACCGGAAAGGGAGGAAAATAGGATATTTGGTGAACAACAATAATCACTTCAATAGTTTGCCCTTCTGGTCATTAAATGTTTGAGCTCCTTTCCCTTGAACAACCACAAAAAAAAAACATATACCGACTCACTTCCCAAGCAAAGTCACATCAAGTCACAGCTGTACTTCAATGTCCATGATCTCCAAGTGATGCTAAGTGTCCTGACAGGTCTCCTCCTTGTCTGGAGAGCTATGCACAGGCAAGGCATCATCCAGCACCAAACCCCCAACTGCCAACCCCAATATTTAATGGTAGTACAAAGACAGATCACTCTCATTACCAGGAAAGGTGACAGACAGGAAACACAGTGAAGTCACCGGTCTATAGAAATTCTGAAATCATGCTAGACAAATGTCCCGGGGAGCCTTAGGCTGGGAGAATAGACAATGTTGTTTAGACTGTATTCTGGTTCCTAAAAGGGTCCCACCACCCCTGCCAGCCTAACTTTTTCCACGGCTCTTGGCTACTCTTCTGATTGTTTGTTTATTTATTTTTTATTATCCTTCTTGGTCACAACTAAGTTGGAAATGAGGTTGTAATGCCATGTCCTCACTGGAGGCTAAGCAGCTTTCTCACTGGGCTCCCTAGCCTCCCAGAAAGTTAGGGACTAAGGGTCATTTTAATTCTAGGACAGGCACATAATGTTTTCTCCGTGCTCATCATGATTTCTCCCACAGTGCACTCTCTTAAAATCTTAGCAGTTTTTAAAATGTTTGCCTCAGTCAGTTACAAGACCCAACAGCCACATCCAGAATTCTTTCTAGACATTATTGCTTAGATTTACAATATTTCTTTGCTTTTTGCCCCAAGCTTTCTCTTTCTCCACTTAATTACAAGCCGTGGGCCAATCAGGCGGAGGTGGGAGATACCTTTAATCTCTTTTCCCTGAGCTATTTTATTCAATTGAAAGGATTTACTATATGCTACCTTAATCCATTCAAAGGCTTTTAATAATGGGAATAAACAGCTTTAGCCTTGATTGGATCCTCGCCTCAAGGCTAAGTTTTGATCAGATTTTGTTGCTCAAAAGAGTTTTTTCCAACCCAAGTCCCTGAATCTGTAGACTCTATTTTGTTTTGTCATAGCTTCCCATTGAGTATTATTAATGATTATGGAAATATTAAGAGTTATTCCAAAGAACACCCTGGATTCCAGCCATAGAACTCCCTACCCACTTTGTATAGTAGGAGCCAACTTCCTGTTACTAGTAAGGATCAATCTCTGCTCATTTGTTCAGCAGTAAGAAGAGTTTCACAGGGCCAGAAAGTGGTCTTAGCTTCCACATCAATGGAACTATGGCTTTCTATCTTGTGGAAGGTTTTCTCTCTTGGGATTAGTATCCCCAAACCTTCTAAGCCCAAGGTTGTGAGGACAGGAAGCAAATATTTTATAAATTTCCTAGAACAATGAAGGGAGAATTTTTTAAAGGGGTCATGATGCTAGTAAACGCTGTGCAGACAAGGACAGCGAATCTCTATCTGTGATACGGATCTGTTCTTGAAAGGACTAATTGCTGACCCTCCACAGTGGAAGGAAGCTAATGTAATCAATTTGTCTCCAGATGGCTAGATAGTAACCAATCTCTCCAGATCACTCCAAGGAATGGGGCCATGTTGATGGCTCAGTGTTGACATCTGCTGTTGGCAGGTAGGGCACTCAGCATCATCAATGACTGTATCCACATCAGCCTTGAAGAGGGAAATTTTATGCTACTGAGACTTTTTATAGCCTTTATTGAACAAAATTGCCATGGCGAGAAAGAGAGAGAGACAGAGAATGAATGAGGTCACCACATATCTGCAAGATGAGTTTTCTTGGTTATCTGACTATTGAGAACATCCTCTGCAGGGGGTATCCTTTACTAGGCATTGACATAACACACAGATGTCTTATACACTGTATGCCCATGCCAAAAGACACAACTCAACACTCCTTTGAAAGATCGATCACCTTGTCACTAATCTGACCAATTGGATTCTTTTCAACTGGCTATACCATTATCCAACGTTCATTATTTGGTGTAAATTCATATATCAAATTATTTCTCCTATAAAACGATGTGGAAGATCAGATATATGCCCCACATTGTTCCTACTGGGAAAATTTCATTTCACAGCCATCTGTCAAGGGTGCTTTTGAATGGGCTATGATACATTAGGAAAAACCCATACAAGTAAGCCTGAATTGTTTTCTTCCTCAGGTAACTAGTCAACCTGAGGAATTTTCTACCAAGTTTGGGATGTGAGTTGAGGAAAAGACCACAAAATGGCAGGAGCAGGACTGAGACACCTGCTCGTGCAATTTTCACTGATTTTCTGGCCCTGCTTGGGAATGTGCCATCCAGAGCATTGCCATTTAGTACTGGAATGTTGATGCTTGTGCTCGGCCTTATGACCTGCTAGAGCAGCAATATCCACCAGGGAGCCTGATAGACACTGCTTGATCTAAGTCATCCACCACGAGTCTAGCACGGTGGGCAGAAACCTACCAGAATCCCCGTAATGGTGCTTCACAACCTTTCACCCACTTCCTGGAATTGTTCCAGTTCATGGACTCAGAGACTGTTGATTAAGGGAGAAACTGTCTCCCTTTTAGGAGGGATCCCACAACACACCTCAAATATATGCCTTAAATTTTCTTCTATGCCTTCACTAGAGGGATAATAGACATTTACCAGGGTAACTGTGATCTAGGAGGTGGTAAAGACCCAGATTTGCCAAGAGTATCTCGACACTGGCTTTGAGTCTGCATTAATCCCTGATAATCAATGTGTCACCGAGGTCCACTGGTTGTAAGGGGTGGGAGAAGACTGACGACTCCGGAATCCGGGTGGCAAGTTCAGGCTGGGGTCCTGTGAGCCCAGAGAATCACTGTGTTCTTTTCCAGTCTCGGAATGCAGAGTTGGAATAGATACACTCAGCACCGCACCGGGCAGAACTCCCACATTGTCTCCTTTATCATATAGAGGAAGGGTTATCTTTGAAGCCAGAAGCAATGGAAGCTTTTATGACTCCAGGGCTAAAGGGAGAAGTGGGAGAATTCATTTTCTCAGAGTCCAGTAAAAACTGAAACCAGGCAGGAAGGGCTGGAGCGGGGAGGGGGCAAGGCATGGAGGGAGCAGCCGTTCCTGCCCTCCGGACTCCTGCAGGGGTCCCTCTGACTGCATGCCAACCAGAGCTGGCCAGCTGGCCTGGTCCCTGCAGCCTCAGCGCTTAGCTCCCAGGGCACAGAACAAGGCGAAGAATGATGGAGAACAGATAGGGTTGGAAAAAGAAAATAATAAGCAAAACTACCAGAGGCATTTATTCTGGTCATCAAATAAAAAAGCCAGAATGGTATTTTCTGGAAGAGGTGTTTTATCACAGAAAGAGAGACCCTTTAAAGAGGTGTTGTGAATGTTGACAACTGATACGGGACTTTCTGAGAGAGGAAAAGTGGGATTCGTTTTTTAAACAAACTTAACTTTAATTAAACCGAAGGAAACCAAGTTTGTATTATGTTAGAGATTATGTAGTTTGAGCTTAGAGCATATAAAGGTATTCCTGGATCAGGTCCTACAGAAATATGGATTATAGGTAAACAGAGAGCTTTTGTTTTGGTTCTGATCTTAGAACTTTATTGAACACAGCAAAAACTGTGTACAATATATGTCAGATATATGTGTAGCCTATCTTCTTTTTAAATAGATTTATCCATTCATCACACCTATAGATGATGTGTCTTGGGTGAGTGCTTGCTTGTAGGTTCATGTGAGTTTTATTTATTTATTCCTAAGTGAGGCAACCATTTTATTCTGAATTTTGCACTACAACTTGGGGACTAAATTTTTAGAAAATGCCCTCATCTCTTATTTCTCCTGATTCACATTGTGAAGTGTTTCTTTGTTTTTGTTTTTAATTTTTTAATGTTCATTTATTCTTTTGAGAGAGAGCGAGAGAGAGACAGAGACAGAGTGTGAGCGGGGGAGGGGCAGAGAGAGAGGGAGACACAGAATCCGAAGCAGGCTCCAGGCTCTGAACTGTCAGCACAGAGCCCAACGCGGGGCTTGAACTCCAGACCCTGAGATCACGACCTGAGCTTAAGTCAGAGGCTCAGCCAACTGAGCCACCCAGGTGCCCCTCGCATTCTGATGTATTTTAGACAGCTTATAGAAACCTGCCCATAATTCTACTTTGGCCAAAGTTTTTTGATTTGGAAAACCTAATGCTGCAAGCTTTTGCTTGGGTATAGTTTTTTGCTCTCCTTGGTTGGACTTGTCTGGTCACTTTCACATTAAACTTTCCTTGGTCTACTCGCTTATAAAACAGAAAAGGGAATGCCCCAAGGAGAGATTCTTATTTTTTATCAAACAGAGGCACTACTTCTAATCTATTCAATTTGCTTTTTTTTATTATTTATTATAGCTGACTATTCCTTCTCTATCAAAGTCCTCTTTTATTTTCTATTGCAGTTGTACGAGAACAAGCTTGGGACAACAAATTTCTTTTAATAAAGCAACAGTGTCCTTTCATATCCATATTCCCTAGCATACACTCATGCTTCATTATTCAGGTATGGAGAAGTTGAAAGGACTGGGAAGTGTGCTTTGTCCACATAAGAACAGAACTATTAATAAATACTTCTGTGTCTGTAAAACCGCCTCAAAAATTAAGTGAGTTTAGTATAAATCATATAAAGGTACTCTTTACATTTTTGTGATTTACAAGGCAGGGAAAGGGGATCTTGGTAATGTTTTGGTCAAATGTCATCTCTGGGATTCTAAATCAAATTAAAAAGAAATGTGTTTCTAGCCAGGAAAACCCTTATATTTATCCTGTCATGGGAGTCCACATTCAAGTTGTGTCTTGGTCAGAGATTGATTGGAATTAGAGCAACAGTTATACATTGGTCTAAGAGTGGGTCCCCAGATGCCCAAATAATAAACCTGACAATGTCCACAGAACATTCTGTACAAGTTAGGTGGTTTACTATGAAGAAGAGAGAAAACATTCCAGAGTGTTCCCTTGAGTTTGACCAAAGCTTCCCGGGGCACCGGGAGAACTTTGCATGCCTTTGCTCCTTAGTTAAAAACATATGTGGTAAGAATTTTGAGAAAAGCTTCTGGTGACAGAGAACTCAACAAGCTGAGAATAGATATGAAGCCAGAAGATCCAGGTTTAAGTGAGGTCTTGCCCTCACCAGCTGTTCCTAAGTCCCTGAGACCCACCTTCCCATGTGTGTCCTGAGAAAAAGGACCTGGTCGACAGTGTGCTTATTTCCGGTCATGATTAAAAATAATGATGCGTGTGAGAAACGCATGAGGAACGAAATACAATGCACAAGTGGTACGTGTGTTTGCTCATAAACACAGAGAAGTAAGGAAGAGCCAGATTCTGTGTGGGCAACGCCAAGCGTTTACAGACAAAGAGACAGAGGCTAAGGAGGCTGACTACATTGTTTAGGGTTACAGAGACAGAGAGAAAAATTAAAGACTAAAGTTCCCGGAAAGTCAGCTCTCTACACAACGTAGGGAGATCCAACAGGACTGTAGATGAGTGTTTTTCAAAACACAGTCTGTGGAAGACCTGCCTCAGAATGTGTGCATATTGGTTGAAATGAAAATGCATGGTCTTTGCCCACGACCAACTGGACCAGAGTCGTTGGGAATGGATTCGTCTGGTACAAATTCCCAAGCCAATCGCATGCCCTCGAGTCACTGCCAATTGCCCCTTAATAGAGACCCTTACAGGGAGGTCAGAGGGTAGAATATTTTTGCATGTCCTTGGACATGGGCTGCTTAGCTCCTCTATCTTTTAAAGGAAGGTGAAAGGTTGCTGCCATCTACCAGTCTGCGATGTCATGCAGGTAAAAATGTGAAAATTAAGGGATTCTACACAGCGTAGGAAAAACAAGAGCCCCCTTGATAAGTGCGCCCACGTAGCAGGGGGCAGCGTGGGTCACTCACTGTTCCCGCTGTGGCACAAAGAGAAAAGTACCCGAGATTGAATTCTCTCAGCAGGAGACACAGACACAGTATCTGCAGGGCGTTTGTTACTGTATGAAACAAACACCAGGTGTTTTCAAGTCTTGATTTACTTTCGAGAGAAACAACACAACCTTCTAGGCCTTCTAAAAATTATGTCCGTGTTCGCAAAAGTGACCCGAGCGTCTATCCTTCCGCGGACTCTGCCGCAGGCCTGTTTTACTGCCTCACCCTGACCATGTACCCTGTGCACATCAAATCATTGTTCTGTGCAGCTCTCCCTGTCAGGGCGTCTGATAGCACACCGGAGAGAAAGGATAGGATGGGGAAAACAAATGCCAGTGTGGGGACGTGTGTTTGGCACTATCGACCATATGGGCTCCATCCCTAATGAGGATTTACGGACTATATGGCCTTAAAGCTCTTCAATAGGCCTCTACTGCAATTTCCTTATTAGTTAACTTTGAGACAGAAGCACGGATTTCTCCGGGTTCAAATGTGATTGAAATGAGCTAATGCACACAAATTTGTCCAACACAAAGCAGTTTACACATCAATGCTTCCTTTCTTCTCACCCCTGCTGAACACATCCATCTTTTCCTGCCCTTTACTGCATTTTATTATTAACAAAAATTTAGCACTTATCTGGTACCAACTATACAGAGACATGTATGTACTAATGTACGACTTTAACAACCCCTGAAGAATTTCACCTGGATGTCACATGAGGGACATCATGGTCAAGTTGGCAGTGGTAAGAGTCCCAAGGCAGTGAGACATCACTAGGCATCCTACATACAGCGTTGGACAAGGTGGTTCTGCAAGGAAGGGATTATGGTGTCCACTTTACATACAGAATCATGGCTCAGAGAAGCAAAGGGGAGAAGCTAGGCCAAGCGCAGAGGAGGAGTTGGTATTCAACTCTGTCGTCCTTCAAAACCTATCCTTCCCTGGACCACATCGATGCCCAACCTAAAACCAGACTGGAAACCTTTCTCCCTCAAGCCGACCCCTTTCTATTTCCCATTTCGGAGAGTGGAATCACAATTAAGCTAGTCATTCAAGAGGGAAATTTGGGGATTTTCTTTCAAACTGTCTTTTTTTTCTCATTTCCTGCTTCCTATCAGTGGCTTAGTCTTCTTCATTTATACTCTTCATATTTTAAAATATCCTTAGGCATGTAACTTCTACTCTAGGAAGTTTAAGGTCTCACTTATTACCTCAAACTTGGATGGCAAAATAAATCTTTTATCTTTGTCCAGTGAGAGACCTCATGACTCTATCCGTGTCAACATTTCTAGAATGATCTTTCTCAACCCCAGATTTGGATTTGACGATATCACTGTTTCCAGTGTGTCCAAGGTTCTTCATGCCTATTCAAGCAGCCTCGACTCCTGATGTTCCCCTTTGGTAACCGTTTGCAACCTCATGTGCCATTTTCTATGGCATGCCTATGATAACTCTGCTTCCCATACCTGAAAGGTATTGAACACTCTTCTCTTGTTCCCCTGGGAGAGACCAGTGAAGACTCAAGACTCATTCAAGGGCTACATCCCCTGTGGACACTTTATTAATCTCCAGTGAGAACTACCTACCCCACCTCCCTGCCCCAGTGCCTTATGTAGGGCCCTCTATCACAAGTTGCTTGTTAAATGTCCCCCTACCTGGCATACTGTACCTCCTTTCTTGAAATCAGGGATGGGAGTTTTGTTTGTCTTTGATTTCTAACAGCCAGTACAATGCTGGCAATTAGTACAGCCACTTAATAAGTGTTTATTGAAAGCATAAATAAATGAGTGAGACAACAGTCCATTGTTTGATACCAGGATTAGGTAGATGCGGGGCCAGAGGCTTCACGCAGGGTCTGTAATACAATAAAGATAAGACAAGGTCTCTGACACAGACAGCCTGGCTAGGTGACTGAACAATAGGTCAAGTTTAATTGATGAGTTACATCTTCTTCTCCTTTCTCCTTCCCTATTATTCTGTAGAAATGAGTCTGTTTACCTGAATGAATCAAATTCACTGTGATTCTCCCTTTGCGGCTATGAAACTGTAAATGGTCTGAGCTCTGAAAGGGAACCAGATATTTCTACAAATTGTTTTGGAGATATATTATCCCAGCTTCATGGACGACTTTGAGGGGATTACCCTGAATGTTTAGCTCACAAAGGTCTGCCTAGAAAAACCAGCTTGGAAAATTGAGGTGGAGAGTTGATTTGTCCCTTTAAAGAGTGCTCATTTTATTACTTCAATAACAAAGGAAAATAGAAAGCGATACCAGAGGGGTCTGTCAAATGGCAAAGAACACCACGGGTTTAGCTATGACTGATATCCGCTAAATCTAAAGGAAAGAGCTGCAGGGGCTTAATCAACCAAAGGTTGATTTTTCTCACACAAGAGGAGCCCTGGAGGAAGGCAGGGCTAGTGAGGCAGTTCCATTAAGTTATTAGTGACTCGGTTTCCCTTTTCTTTCAGCGCCATCATTATTGGCATTCGGTTTTGGTTTCCACCCAGGCAATGAGTGTGCTTTACAGGCAGGAAGGAGGCGCAGCACCAAAGGGAAATAATGCTTCTTTTTCACCTTATACGACACCCCATGGACGTGGCCAGAAGATATCACACCCACACTGACTTTAAGGAAGCCTACCAGAAGAACGTTTGGTGGGCACTGGACCTCCTTGAACAGATGGTTCTTTTAGTGAGGAAGAAGGGAGAAGAAAACACGACTCTTCTAAGACCCAGTGGCATCTTTCCCATTTGGCTAAGGGGTAGGGACTGAACACAACATGTAGGCTGATGGCTAAGAAGGATGGAATTTCAGGTTCACAAAGTGCTTACGCAGTCCCGGACACAAATCCATCCACTAAGCTCTCCCTTGAACGGGGTCCTGTTCAGATTTCAGCCTGGATTAACATCTATCAACTCTTACCTACTCTCTAGTATCTCTGCTTTGAGTTTTTCTCATTTCAGTACCTCCTGTGAACTACTATGAGAGTTTTTTTTTTTTTTAATTTATTTTGAGAGAGACAGATAGATATAGAGAGTGTGAGTGGGGGAGGGGTAGAGAGTGAGAGGGACAGAAGGTCAGAAGCGGGCTCCACGCTGATAGCGGAGAGCCTGACATGGGGCTCGACCTCACAAACTATGAGATCATGACCTGAGCTGAAGGCAGATGTTTAGCCTACTCAGCCACCCAGGAGCCCCAGAGCTAACTTTCTAAAATACATACTGATTATGTCACTGAATCCCTCCTATAAAGTCAATCTTGTTGGTATAGCATAAGATACTCATCACGACCCTTCAATACTTGGTTCTGGCTTTTCTCGACAGCCCCATTTTTTAGGACTGCTCACCTTACTCGTTGGTTCTGGCCAGAGTGAGAAAAACCTTCAGACTCACCGCCTTCCTAGGGTCTCTCTAGCCTCTGGCCACGTGCTTCCTTCTGCTGGGGCTATTCTTCATCCCTCTCCACTTTTCCCACCTGAGTTGTCCCTGAAGAGATGTGACTTTCTGCCCGAGACCGTCCCCGCTTCTTGGGCTACACCTTCACCTCTACTGTCCTCACACCATGTCATTACTCCTTGTGCAAATATCTACACCTTCGTCTACAATACAGATTTGTGAAACAGGAAAATGGTCACCATAACTGGCCCACACCTCAGCCAGCCCTGGGCCCACAGGCGTGCACCAGTCCCACTGGCTCCGGGGTAAAAAGGGTGGTTTTGTTTCTTTCTTTCTTCTTCGTGTCTTTTCTTTCTTTTCCTTTTTTCCTCCCCCCACTTTTTTTTTCTTTCTTACTTCCTTTTCTTTTCCTCTTTTCTTAAAAAAGCAACTGGAAGGTTAACAGAGCAACTCACCCAAATAGAAGAGCCAGCACTAGAACCCCACCAGATGGCCATGGGAGCTGCCGGAATATTCTCTGGGTGCAAAGGGCTCACAGACACAGTCTATGCTCTGACCCCGCCATCTTGAAAGTGGAAACCAGTGTACAGTCTGGGTGCCTTGGCCACTCTGTTGCATAGGTAACCCTTGGGCCCCCGGCCCCCATCAGCCCTAGGCATCCCACCAAGGTGGCCACAGGGTGGTACACACCAGAATCCCCTAGTTAGCATTCACTACGACTCCAGACTATGCGCCAAGGGGACATAGGTGCCAACCACATAGAACACTCCAGGCCCATACCACTTTGGCTTCAGATGGCTTGCTAGGGCATCCCTGGTGCAGAGAGCTCCAGAACCTCTCAGCTGAAGTCTGCTTCAGATCCAGCTACCCTGCCAGGGTGCTCCTTGGGAATCCCCAGCCCATGCTTGCATGCTTCAGGTACAGCACCAGAGAACCCTCCAAAGTGCCCTAAAACACCTGCCTATACCAGCCTCTGCTAGGGCATCCACTCGCTGAGCACCTCGGTGCACCCTGGCTTGCACCCAATTCCACTTAACGTGTCCTGCTGATGTTCATTTTGCACAGAGAGCCCAGGGGCCACATCAGCCTGTGGCCCTTTTAGCTGTAGCTGTCCTGCCAGGGCACCACCTGCATAGAGAGCCCCAGCACCTCCCAGTCTGTACCCTATCTTGGCTCCAGCCACTGTTTCAGGGCACTCTCTGTGCAGAGAGTCCTGGAACACCCTGGTTCACATCCCCTTTAGCTTCAACTATCCTGCCAAGGTGCCCACTGTGTGTAGAGTCCTGGGTCCCCCGGGGCTTATTCCAATTTTAGTTTCAACTGTCCTGCCAGGGCATACTCTGTAGAGACAGCTGAGACACAACTTGGCTTCACACCATCTCAGTTCCAGCTGCCCTGCCAGGGTGCCCTGCACAGGGCATCCTGGAGCACTCTAGCTTAACCCCTTCCAGCTTCTGCTGTCTGGCCAAGGTGCCATCAGCACATGGAACCATAGGACACCCTGGCCTGCATCCACTGTAGTGTTAGCTGTCCTGACCAGGGAGCCCTGGGAGCCCCAGCCCATGCCAGTCACAGCTACAGCCAACCAGCAGAAGTCATGAACCCCCCCCCCCCCCCCAGTCTACACAGGGGATGGACATATGTAAGACCATGCCTTCAGGTTTAGGAGAAGCAGCCGTTCTGCCTAATCCATAGAAACAAATATGAAGAGTCCAACAAAACTTGGAGACAGAGGAAAATGCCCCAAAAGAAAGAACAAGACAAAACTTCAGTAAAGGAACTGAAGGAAATGGAGATAAGCAAGGTTCCAGACACGTAATTTAAAGTAATGCTCATAAAAATGCTCACTGGGCTGAAAAGAAGAGTGGAAGCACTGAGGCCTTTGATGAAGGCTAAAAAAAATATACAAAAGAACCAATAAGAGTTGAAGGAGATAATAACTGAGATAAAACTCACACTAAAGGGAATGCAGGACTACAGGGTACATTAGGATGAGGGTACATTAGAGGGGACATTAGTGATCTGGAAGATGGGATACTGGAAAACACCTAAGTTGAACAGCAAAAAGCAAAAAAAAAAAAAAAAAAAAAAAAGAGGATAGATTGAGGGATCTTCTGAACCACATCAAATGAACAAACAATTGCATTATAGGGACCCCAGAAGAAGAAAAGAGTGAGAAAGGGGCAGAAAACTTACTTAAAGATATCATATCCGAAAACTTTCCAAACCTAGAGAAGAAAATAGACATCCAGACCTAAACAGTAGAGACAGTTCCAAACAAGATGACCCCGGGAGGTCCCCACCAAGACACATATTAATTACAATGGCAAGATAATAATTATAATGACAAATTTAAAGATAAAGAGAAGAACTTAAAAAGCAGCAAGAGAGAAGCAAAAAACTAGCTATAAGGGAAAATCTATAATGTTTTCAGCTGATTTTTCAAGAAATGCTAAAGGGACTTCTTTTTTTAAATTTTTTTTTCACATTTATTCATTTTTGAGAGACAGAGTGCAAACAGAAGAGGCTCAGTGAGAGAGGGAGACACAGAATCCGAAGCTGGCTCCAGGCTCCAAGCCATCAGCATAGAGCCCAAGGTGGGGCTCAAACCCACGAACCACAAGATCATGACCCGGGCCGAAGTCGGACGCCCAACCAACTGAGCCATCCGGGTGCTCCAAGGGACTTCTTTAAGTAGAAAGGAAATGGCCATTATTAGTCATAAAAATTATGAACAAAAAGATGTAAAATATGACACCATATGCATAAAACATGTAGGAGGGAGGAGGAAGAAAGAAAGAAAGAGCGAAAGAAAAAGAAAAGAACTTAAAAAATGTGTTTGAACTTAAATGACTATCAACTTAATATAGACTGCTATATACTTAGGATGTTTTATAAGAACCTAATGGTAACCACAAACCCCAAAACTATAAAAGATCCACAAAAAATAAAATGAAAGCTAAACATAACACTATAGAGACTTATCAATCACAAAGAAAGCAAGAAAGGAAAAGAACTACAAAAACAACCAGAAAACAAACAACAAAATGGTCATAAGTACATACCTATCAATAATCACTTTAAGTGTAAATGGCTGAAATGGCAGAATGGATAAATAAACAAGACCCATCTGTGTGCTGCCTACAGGAACCTCACCTCACACTTTAGGAAACATACATGGTGAAAGTGAAGGGATGGAAAAATAGTCACTAGGTAAATGGTGAAACAGAAAAATCAAAAATAAACTGGTATAGCAATGCTTATATCACACAAAAGAGACGTTGAAACAAAGACTGTAAAAAGAGACAAAGAAGGGTATTATATAATAATAATAAAGGGATCAAAGCAGCAAAAGGATAAAACAGTTATAAATATGTACACACCCAACATCAGAGCACCTAAATACATAAAGCAAATATTAATGAACATAAAGGGAGAAATTGAAGGTAATACAACAATAGTAGGGAACTGTAACACCCCACTTACATCAATGGATAGATCATCCAGGCAGAAAATCAATAAGGAGACAGCGTCTTTGAATGAGACATTAGACCAGATGGGCATAATAGACATATATAGAATATTTCAGCCACAAACAACAGAAAGCACATTAGGTCACAAAACAAACCTCAATAAATTTAAGACTGAAATCATACCATGCATATTTCTGACCACAATGATATAAAACAAAAAATAAATCACAGGAAAAAAATTGAAAAACACACAAATGCATGGGGGCTAAATAACAAGATGCTAAATGACCAATGGTTTAACAAAGTCATCAAAGAAGAAGTTAAAAAAAAAATAGATGGAAGCAAATCAAAATGAAAACAAGAGTCTAAAAGCTCTGGGTAGTAGCAAAAGCAGATCTAAAGGCACAGACGCATGCCTACCTCAAGAAACAAGGAAAAGCTCAAATACACAACCTAACCTTTCACCTAAAGGAACTAGAAAAAGAACAAACAAAACCTACATGAGTACAAGGAAGGAAATAATAAAGATCACAGCAGAAATAAATAACATAGAGGAAGAAAGAAAGAAGGAAAGAAGGAGGAAGAAAGAAAGAAAGAAAGAAAGAAAGAAAGAAAGAAAGAAAGAAAAGAGGGAGGGAGGGAAGGCAGGCAGGAAGGAAGGAAGAAAGAAGAAAATCAACGAAACCAACAGCTGGTTCTTTGAAAAATAAACAACAGTGATTAACCCTTATCCAGACTCACAATAAAAAAATAAATAAATAAAGACCCAAATAAATAAAGTCAGAAAGAAGAGAGAAGTAGCAACTGGCACCAGAGAAAACAAAGGATTATAAGAGAATGCTACTAAAAATTATATGCCCACAAATTGAACAACCTGGAAGAAATGGATAACTTCCTAGAAGCATACAAATTTTCAAATGCATCAGAAAGCAATAGAAAATCTGGACAGATTACTAGTAATGAAATTAAATCAGCAATCAAAAAACTACCAAAAAAAATATAAAAGTCCAGGGATGGGTTCACAGGTGAATTCCACCAAACAGTTAAGGAAGAGTTAATACCTATTCTTCCCAAATTAGTCTAAAAAATAGAAAGAGAAGGAAGGCTTCCAAATATATTCTACAAGGCCAGCATTACTCTAATACTGAAACCAGAAAAGACACCACAAAAAAAGAAAACTACAGGCCAATATTCTTACAACAAAAATCCTCAACAAAATATTAGCAAGCCACATTCATCAATAATCATTAAAAGGATGATTTGTCATAATCAAGTGGTATTTATTCTGGAGATTCAAGGATGGTTCAATATTCGCAAATCAATGTGATATAGCACATCAGTAAAACAAAGGATAAAAATCACATGGCATCTCAGTAAATGCAGAAAAAGCATGTGACAAAATTCAACATACATTCATGACAAAAATTCTCAATAAAGTGGGTTTAGAAGGAACACACTTCAACATAACAAAAGCCACATATGAAAAACTCACAGCTAACATCTTATTTAATGGAGAAAAACTGAGGACTTTTCCTCTATGATAAGGAGCAAGACAAGGATGTCCACTCTCATCACATTTATTAAACATAATACTGGAAGTCCTAGCCTCAGCAATCAGACAAGGAAAAGAAATTAGATGCATACATAATGGTAAAGGAGAAGTTAAATTGTCACTATTTGCAGATGACATGATACCATATACAGAAAACCTTAAATTCTCGATCCAAACCTACTAGAAGTAATAAACGAATTTACTGTGAAAACTCTAAAACATTAATGAAAGAAACTGAAGGTGACACAAATGGAAAGATATTCCATGCCTGTGTATTAGAAGAGCAGATATTTTTAAAATGTCTAAATTACCCAAAGTAATCTACAGATTCAATGCAATCCCTATCAAAATACCAACAGCATGTCCCATAAACCTAGAACAAATGATACTAAAATTTTATGGAAACACACAACACTCCAAGTAACCAAAGCAATCTTGAAAAAGAAAAACAAAACTGGAGGTATCACAATTCCAGATTCCAAGATATATTACAAAGTGAAAGCAATCAAAACAGTATGGTACTGGCATAAAAACAGACATCTAGATCAACGGAACAGAACAGAAAAGTCCAGAAATAAACCCATGCTTACATGGTTAATTAATCTATGACAAAGAAGGCAATGATATACAATGAGGAAAAGACAGACTCTTCAATAAATAGTGCTTGGAAAACTGGACAGCTACATGCAAAAGAATGAAACTGGGCCACTTTGTAACATCATGCACAAAAATACAGTCAAAACAGATTAAAGACTTCACTCTGAGACTTCAAATCATAAAAATCCTAGAACCCAGGCAGTATTTTTCTGGCATTGGTTGTAACAACATGTTCCTAGATATGTCTTCTAAGGCAAGGAAAACAAAAGCAAAATAGAATTGTTGGGACTACACCAAAATAAAAAGCTTCTTCACAGCAAAGGAAGCCATCAATGAAACAAAAAGACAACTTACTTAAAGGGAGAAAATATGTGCAAGTGATATATTTGATAAAGGGTCAATATCCAAAATAAATAAAGAACTTACCCAACCCAATACCCACCCCCCAACTAATATGATTAAAAAATGTACAGAGGACCAAAATAGACATTTTTCCAAAGAAGACATCCAGATGGCCAACAGACACATGATGAGATGCTCAACATCTCTCATCATCAGGGAAATGCAAATCAAAACTACAATGAGATATCACCTCACACCTGTCAGAATGGCAAAATCAAAAAGACAAGAAATAACAAGTGTTGTGAAGGATGTGGAGAAAAAAAAAAAAAACACTGCTGGTGGGATGTGAACTGGTACAGGTACTGTGGAAAACAGTATGAAGTTTCCTCAAAATTTAAAAATAGAAATACCATATGTCCTGTAATTCCTCTAATGGGTATTTGCCCAAAGGAAAAATACTAATTCAAAAGGATATATGAACTTCTTTATCTATTGCAGCATTCTTTACAATATGTAGGATATGGAAGCAACCTAAATACATATGTAGACACACACACACACACACACCAGAATATTACACATCTTTAAAAAGGATGAGATTATGCCATTAGTGCAATAAGTTAGATACAGACCAATGCCATATGATTTCACACTTGTGTGGATTCTAAAACAAAACAAAACACATGAAAAAAATATCAGAATCAGACCTATAAACACAGAGAACAAACTGATGGTTGCCAGTAGGGTTTGGGTAAAAGGGAGGAAGGGGTGTAGGAGATAGGGGCCTCCAGTCATGAAATGAATAAATCATGGGAATCAAAGGCCCAATTTAAGGAATAGAGTCAATGATACTATGACAGTGATGTAACAGGACTGATGGTAGCTATACTTGTGGCGAGCACAGCATAATACTTAAAACTTGCCAAACCACTATACTGTACCCCTGAAACTAACATGACATTGTGGGTCAAGTACACAAACAAAACAAAACAAAACAAAACAAAAACCTACACTGTAAACAACATTATTTACTCTGTAAATTTCCTGGAGCTTAGAGAAGAATGAAAGTAAAAATCTATGTCAACAGAACCTCCCAGTAACCCTAGGATTTTGAAATGTGCGAAGGAAAACAAGGAAATGTTAGGATTTAACACCTAGCAATTGAAAGAAAGATGGCTGCAGGGAACAATATCATATTCAGTATTCCCTCTTGGGAGCAATTATTAGCAACGGAGTAGAACAACAAGTCCAATAAAGAATGGGGAATGGTGTATGATGCTGAGTTCACAGAACTCTAAGTGCCTCGCAAGAGCTGGGACCTCAAACGGAGAAGCCAACAGAAATCGAGGAATCCCTCCAGGACCAGGTGTTCCCTTGAGCCTCCTTTTCTGAGCATCAGACTACGCACAGGGCCAGCCTGCAGCTGAGTTCTGGTTTCTTGCTTAGATTGTAGACTTAGATTGTAGAACTGTCTTGAATTGCTCCATCCAAGTTCCTAGGACAGAGAACACGACTGGCCCAGTTCAGATGAGGTGTCCGCCTCCGACCAAATCTACCCGTCCTAGTCTTCTTGGGGCAGTGGAACAGAACACCACAGACTGGAAAGCGTACACAAAAGACATTTCATTCTCACAGGTGAGGAGGCTGCAAGCCCAAGGTCAGAGTGCCAGCACAGTGGGGTTCTGGTGAATCTCCTCCTGGCTTACAGATCCCCTTCTCCTTGCTGTGTCTACTCATGGTGGAAAGAGAGTGATCGTCTCTCTCGCATCTCTAATCTCATTTACAAGGGCTCCACTCTCATGACTCATCACTTTCCACAAGCCCCACCTCCAAATACCATCCCATTGGGGATT